>NC_062199.1:610000-812500 GCF_912470025.1 Vespa velutina | reverse complement strand
CACTGTCTATCGATTACATCGTTTTATTGAGGACCAGAAAGGATATCGGTGATCGAGCTCGACTCATGTTCATGATCTGCGCCTTTTTCTTAGTTTCTATAAAACATGAAATCCAATGAATCTTAAATAACTCGTAACGCTTATATATATATATATATATATATATATATATATATATATATATATATTTCGAAGAATAGTCATTAATGAAGATAGAAATCGATAGAATTCATCCGTAATCTCACGCTCTTATATCGCTTACGTTATCGTGATAATTAACATTTTACGTTCTTTATTCCGCGATAAGGAACGTCCGTCGTCTTCATTCATATATTCATTTTATAATAGCTATGAATACGGTTCTTACAATGAGCACACACGTGTCATGCTTTTTGCACAAGGCAAAAAATACGAAAGACTGACGTTTTTTACATAAATGTTACGAATAAAAAAAACCGCAGTAAAAGAAAAAAAAAGAAAAAAAAAAAAAAAAAAAAAGAAAAATTGCGAAGAATTCTATCGACAAGAAAATAAATGTACTTTGGTCCTTTTACGTGTGGGATTCTTCCCAAGAAAAGATTTCTACCGAGAAAAAATAGTAAAAAATCTCGAATCTCGAATGAGAAAAGAATGATGAGATAAAACAAAAAGGAAATATGCTTTCTCGTATGCATATAGGTATATGCATATATATATATATATATATATATATATACATATATATGTATATATATACATATATGTATGTATGACTCCCTTGGTCGTCCTCGGGCCTCTTAAACGCGAAAAGTGGACTATTGCAAAGACCCTATCCACTCGTACGCACATTTTTTTACTATCACAGAGAAGAGAAAGGAATGTTTGTTATCGCGGAAAAAGAAAAAAAATGGAAAGGGCTAAACGGCGACGTAAACAAAACTATTCCGCTTTACTAAAATAGTGCCTTTTTATCTAAGACTTTGTTGTTTGTGCCAATTCTCAACGCGACGGGGAGCGGGGGCAGGAGAGAGATTTTACCGTGTTCGAGCGTCTTATTAAAGTACGACCAAGAGTTAAAGGGAAAAAAAGAAAAACGGAAGAAAAAAAAACCAAAAAAAAAAAAAAAGAAAAGATGAGAGAAAAGAAAAAAAGAGACGCGTAACAAAAGATGCAGGATCGGAACGAAGCATGGGGAAAGTAAGCGAGCGTTTCGATGGGAAAAGAGGAGGAGAGGAAAGGAGAAATGCCAAAATGTGTTCCATAGGACGAATGTCGTTGAGAGTCCCCGATCAGTAGCTACTTGTGTATGGGAAGAACGAAAAAAAAAAGGATAGCAAAAAAATGCAGGATAGTTGGTAATAGAAATTAACCGTGGTAATAAACGTCTACAAGTGATACGTGTACAAGTACATAAAAAAAAAAAAAAAAAGAAAAAAAGAAGCATTCTTTATTCGTACGTAATACATTCTCGTTATCAACAAATCGATATACATATGTACGACATTATTGCGCACCGAATACGATATCATTAACATGCATACATATACACATAGTATGATCCTATATACGCTATAATGCGTATATAATGAATTTCATAATCTTGTCCACGATCCTGAAAAGAAAGAGGAACAAAAAACTCGAATCGGATATCTACCCATAATGGTACAACAGCAGCAGCATCAGCACCAGCAGCATCACAACCACCACCACCACCACCACCACTACCACCACCACTACCATCACCATCACCACCACCACTCCGTCGATACCCCATCGCACGTAATTTTGTATATACATTATACATACACGCATCTATTTGTACATAATGATACCTTTAGAGCACTAACAAAGGCGGACCCTGTTATTATAATTGATATTATAATTAACTGATAGTATTATTCCTGTTATCCAAGTAGTGGATATACGGTTTCGCAGTACTGCTATCTAGAAAAAAAAGAAAAGAAAAGAAAATCGTTATCTAGCGTTATTACTTGGATTTTTCCGATAGCATTTAACATCGGTCACTGATATGATATATATATATATATATATATATATATATGTGTGTGTATAATATCAGTAAAAATTATCATTATTATTATTATTATTAATATAACTATTATATTCTAATCGTCATCTTCATCGCAGTCATGGTGACAACGTCTATGAGAGACTAAAATTAATTTAAACTCCTTACGTTTCATTCCGATTACTTTTCTTTGTCTCGATAGGCAAAAGAAAGGGTAATCGATGATAATTCCAATTTTGTTATCCTTCGAAAGAATAATCTCACGCATTTCCTTTTCCTCGTTTGAATCTATTCGAGCTCCATTCCTTCCCATTTTTATCCCCAATTGTCCTCTGACACAGAGTGGCGCATATAATTTTATCGCATATGAAATTTTTGCCCCACCCTGGATCATAAATGATGATAAAGAAATTATTGTAATGGAAAAATCCTTCCGATAAATTTTCAAACTCTATCTTTCTCGCTCCTACCTCACTCCCTTTGCTCCCATAAACTTGTGTACATGTATGTGTGCGATCACGCGTCCGCGTAACGACAACATTCGAACGGAGATGAGAAAAGAAATATAGTGGTTAGTCGGTTTTATAAACCAACCGTAAGATCCGAAATGCTTTGATAGAAAAAAATTGCGGGAATGTAATAATTATTATTAGAAATTTGCTCCGTTCGATCGATCGAGGATCGTATCGATAAAGACCGATCCTCGTTCGACGAAGGTACTGATAAACGAATCGACGTGTTATCGTTAAGAACGGAAACCTGTTGATCGAAGAAAAAGATATATATATATATATAACGTAATTCTTCCTCGAAGGTGTTAAAGCTTGAAGAAAAAAAAAATAAATAAATAAATAAATAAAGAAAGATGGAAAAGGGTGGGAGGAGGATGATGATGATGACGACGTATCGGCGATGCGTTGAAGCTAAAATAAAAGAAACCAGAGCGGAGAATGTATATATAATAAAATTGGAGTCACTGGCTGTGCTGTGTAATTTGTTAATGGCAATGTGATATATATTATATATGCATATATATATACATATATATCTCTATAGATCTACGACCGCGGCTATACATCCATATTCGTTCGAAGCATTGTTTCGTGATAGATCGTTTTAAAATTAATCATAAAAAGATCGTTTCTTGATAATAATTGTTGATATATATATTAACAAATTGTTTGATCTTTACGAATTGCTTCGATTCGAGCGATTATTTGGCATCGTCCAAAGACAGAAAAGAATGAAGGAGACAAACTAATCTCGCCTAATCGCCAATAGTACGTGCGTATGTGTGTACGTGTACATATAAAGACATATTTATAATAGCAACAGCTTCTGCGTTAAAGCCGTTTTACCGGAATCTCCATGTTCACGAATATAAAGATTGCCAAGGAATAAGAGAGAGGAAATAGAGAAAAAAGGATTAGAAGAAAGGACACGACAGTGCTAAAGGCGATCTTTGCGAATATAAATCGTATTGAGTCGTGATGGAACGGGCATCTAAATAAATACATTATCCATATAATAAAAATATGATCGATGATAAAAGATAATATATCTAAAGAATTACATTGAACTAACGAAATGAAATAACAGGGAGAAAAGAGAAATGCTAGTTGTGTATGCCGATACCTCAAGCCTGATCCAGATCGATCTCTTTGATCTCGCTGAGAGGAGGCACCGTCGTGCGATCGATCGATCTCTGAGAGATCTTCTCCGCTATACCGCACTGCCATTATCTTGATAACGTTTTTATAAAGCCGCACGAGTCTCGGCGAGTTCCAATAGGCGAAGAAAAAGAGACAAATCTCTTTTCGAATTTATGATTCATCTGAAATGGAATTCGAGCGAGACGCGCTCGAGTCGGAGACGTAGAAAAACTCACAGAGAGAGAGAGAGAGAGAGAGAGAGAGAGAAAAAAGATAGATTTTTCGGAAAGATGCAGCTCCAGTGTCGAGTTTTTTTTCGAAAAGAAAAGTTGCTGGCAACTTTGAAAATGCGACGACGTAAGATTTGCTATTCCTTTCCATTATTACCTATGCTTCGTCGCGTCTCGGATGTTGTAATTCGCGAATAAAGTAACGCACGTTACATCGTCTTTACGCACTGGAGCCGTCTTTGAAAAAAAAAAGAAAAAAAAAAAAAGAAAAAAGAAAAAAGATGAAAAAAAAAAAAAGGAAATTTTCTTTTCAACGCGCTTTGTCGTCGTGGTCGAAAAACTTGAGACATATTGCGTGTCACGTTCGATAGAGAAGTACGATCGATTCGATTCGTTTTCCGGCCTTTAAAAAAGGTTTCAAGAAAGGGAGAAATTGAATATATCTATGAATCGTAGACGATATGAGTCACCCTCTATAATAGACGCTTATTGGTGAAAGCATTTTTTTGTTATTTCATTGAATTGAAAGAAAGAGAGAGAGAGAGAGAGAGAGAGAGAGAGAGAGAGAGAGAGAGAGAGAGAGAGAGAAAGTGAGTACGTATTGAGAGAGCGAGTGCATGTTTGTGTGATATCTAAGACGATAAACGCTCATCCTTCAACAACTACATATATGCAATATAAAAATGAGTATATATATATATACAGAACAAAGCTGCGAGAACCATTTGTCCTAGTCCTAGTATTCGAACTCATCACCATAATTTATAACCGATTTTAATTTAAAATTAATAAAATGATGTTATATATAATATCTATTATGTCCAGCCTCTTTCACTAATCGTTCTTCATATAATCGTACATAAATAAATGCTATCTTTATTAATCATAAAGATATATAAGCAAATGGAATGGATGGTGGACGGAAAAGAAAATTTAGAGTTGTATATAATATTAAAATAATTTAATCGCATAATTTGTTGGACACTAACATTCCAAACAAGACTAAATTAATGTTCACATTGCAATGAGTCGTCCGTGTGATATACATATATATATACATACACATATATATATATATATATATATATATATATATATATATATATATATGATGCATTTCTCTTTGCAAATGATCATGTTTAATTGAAAAACGAAGAATATAAAACATTGCCGTACTCTTTAGCCCGCATTCGTACAAGAAAATATTTAATTAATCCTTTTATAGTTTTCGACCCGATCAATGTTCTCTTTGGAATTGATGAAAGAAACGAAGAATCGATATCGTTAGATTCAGGACGGGGACACGAAAGCTCTTTTTTCACATTTTTAACATGTCACACATAAAGTAGAAGAAATAGATATCAGAAATAGAGATTGACCATTGCTTACATTTGTTCTCTTATTTTTTTTTTCTTTCTTTTTCGTTTTCTCAAATAGTTTGCATTCCCATATTGGAAGGACTTCAAATCGTTAATACTTTTTAAACGATACGACCCATTCGAACACGATTGATATATAAAATTAATAATAAAAAATAAAGTTGAAATATTTCAAAACATTAGATACCATAATGCTTGATAAACGTCATTCATATTTTTTTTTTTCAAAGGAGGTCGCGAGAATTTAATGAATTCCGCGTATTCGATTTTCCCTAGTTAGCGAGTTTGCGCATCTCCAGGCGCACTGCGCGGGAGTTGCGAAGAGAAAAAGAAGATAGAAATATAGAATGAGAGAAAGAGAAAATGGGACGAGCCGCATCGTTTGCGTGTACGTTTGCATTTCCATTAGACTATGACGATAAATCGTACGGATTGGGATAAAGCGTTCCTAAAGAAGATTGCTCGATCCTTGGTCACGCATTTGGGCCATTGGTAGAATCGTCTTCGTTACTCAGTCCAATTGGCTTCACTCGTAAATCGAATTGCCGAGCTTTCGCCGCCCAAACTTCCCCGTCAGCGAGTACCCTAGAATGAGAAAAGGTTTAACGATCGAATTTCTTTTTTTTTCTTTCTTTTTCTTTATTTTTTTTTTTTTTTTTTTTTTTTTTTTTTTTGAAATAAATTTATAAGACATCGAAACAATGTAAACGTACCGTCTGGTATTGTCGCTAACTAGACTGTCAGGGGCACCATAGACAGGTGGATTGGCATAAGGATCATAACCGAGAACCGAGAGCATTGGTGCAATGTCTGGCATTTCCCTGACAACATCCTCCGGAATGTTGCCCACCCATTTGGTCAATGCTTCTAGATTAACCGGCTTTATTATCTGATCCGACGATCTCTCGACTCTGCATAGTCGAAAGAACAAAAAAAAAAAAAGAAGTAAAACGATGAATGGAATTGGCAAATCTTATTGGAATATCATAAAAAAAAAAAGGAAAAAAAACGAACTAGTTCTTTCTAAACTGGTACTAACTTGCTCAGAGGCACCCCGCCAGGTTTGTTAATAAATTCCTCGTGATGCATCACCGATTCGTTCCAAGGCACGTCCAAAAAGTTTAAGATCTTTTTCATCCATTGTCTCGGATGCAGTACCAACTGTTCGTAAGGTACCATTAAACATCTTTCTGGTCCGACCTCTCGACATTGCCCGTACATCGCGGAAATAGCGTGATTCCATCTAATCAATGATTGACGGTAAGACGTCAGATCGAAGCCCGTAATGGTGACCTAGAAAAAGAGAACGTTGCGAGGTCATCGATGAGAAGGAATTCCTAGAGATTCCTTTACCTTTCTCGAGATGATGGAATGAACGGTTGCACGACCATCTCGTACCATGAAAATAAATTTGGCATTAGGGAAAAGCTCGAGCATGTAGGAACCCATTTTCAATGTTAAAGGATCTTTGTTGCATAATCTAGGAGCCGGTTCCGCGTGTCGAGCTATTATCTCCAAGCAAAACGCCGCTATCGCGCTGTCTATCACCTAGAAAATAATTTCTCCCCCTTGTAAATGAACTAAAATTATCATGGATAATCACGTTTGGTCGACTCAACGTCCTGAATATATACCTTAATCCGTTATTATACGGGTATAATATCACCGGTATATACTTACATCCTTGGAGATACCGGCTTCCGTCAATCGCAAATTTTCTCTTTCGGATTTGGACCAGTGCATTTTCATTTGCAGAATCCGCGGTATAACCCTGGTCTCTTGACCGCACCTAATAATTCGAATAAACTCTATCGGACGTTGTCGTTGATTGGCGAGCATTAGATACGCGCGATTAGAGACGAAAATCGATTTACAAGGCGTCGGACGGAGAAGGATGGATAAATTAGAAGGGGATACAACGCATTTATTATACCACGTTTCACCTTAAAAATAACTTACATTCTTACCTTCAAACTTGTATTCTTCTTTTTTCTGTTTTTTTTTTTTTTTTTTTTTTTTTTGCGAGGAAATAAATGAATAAAGAGGAGAAAATTAATTCGATCCGATCCATTCCGGTATCAACTCTTTATAAACTTATTCGATTTAATCGAGTTATTCGATCGAAGGAGAACATCGAAAGATTTGTAGGGAAAAGCGATAGAGAAAATTATTGCTAACGACCGACTACACTCACCTCACGTCGGGATGCGCATCGAGCATGGCGCGCATCAAGGTCGTGCCTGATCTCGGCACGCCTCCGATGAAAATAAGCGGCATGTATCGATCGTAGGTGTAGGTTTTATGGTCGAATGGTCCTATGACGTATTTCTGAAAGCAAACGTTAGAAACATATGCGATGGTTGATTCGCTGCGTCTCTCTCTCTCTCTCTCCCTCTCTCTCTCTCTCCCCCTCTCCCCCTATCTCTCACCTCTTTCGCTAGCATCGTGACGGCAGGTCCGTTCTTATCGGTGCCACAAATGATACCCAGCTGATAGAGAGCGAAAACGAAGAGCAGCGCTACGAAGCAGAGAATGGGCCCTTTTCGGCCGGCACGACTCGACAGCAACGACATGCCGCCTTTTCCTGCCGCCCTTTCTTGCCCCCTCCCTTCTCTATCCACAAGCGAAGAAGCTTCGCTCAGCTACTCGCTGCCCTTCAGCTGCCCTCCTGCTATCTGTTATAGCTCTTACTAGCTCATCGCACCTGTGGGAAGAAAGTTTTTCTATATACAAAAAAAAAAAAAAAAAAAAAAAAGAAAGAAAAGAAATGAAAAGAAAAGAAACTAAAGAAAAACAAAAAAGAAAGAAAGCAAAGGAAGGAGCCAATCTGTAGATCTTTTAGAGTAAGTAAATAGATAAATTCATCGTCATCCAATACCTGGCTCGGATATGAGAAGCTTATGATAAATCGAAAGAAAAATAGAGAAGAAGCGAAGAGTATAGGAGGATAAAGGTAAATGGATGGGCGGGCCGATGGTTCATGAAACGCGATCAACAACAATTGGGACGCGCTAGCGAGGAAGAACAAAGAGCGAACGAGCGAGAAAGAGAGAAAGAGAGAGAGAGAGAGAGAGAGAGAGAGAGAGAGAGAGAGAGAGAGAGAGAGAGAGAGGCAGAGGAAGGAAAGAGTAAAGAAAGAAGGGCGAGAAAGGATCAAAGGAGGAGGTCAAAGGACGGTGAAAGCACCGTCCCGGTTCGTATCCGTTTCCCAACGATATGACTTTCAGGAAAAGAGCTTTCTATTTCGCGTCTGTCTCTAACCTTTGACCTCTTCTCGTGCGAAAGCTACGCCCCTCCTGCGTCCTTTTTGCTCTTCGCTCTTCTCCTGGACCAGTTCATCGTTCCTCCCTCACCTCCCTTGTTGGCCCTTTCGACGACGAGAGACGAGGACAATCGGCGCATATTGCTCTAGCCTCGGGCAAGACACGTCGTCCTTCCTACTCGCCGTTTTTTCCTATGATTTTTTTTTATTCATTTCTTTCTTTCTTCTTTCTCTCTTTTTCTTTTTTCTATTTTTTTCTTTTCTTTTCATTTTTGTTCCTTCCTTGCTTTCTACCATTCTTCTTCCTTCGTCACTCTTATTTCACGTATCCAAGTGTCACGTGTCCCATTTACCTTGTCCACCCATCTCTGATTTATTCCGATTTTCGATAAAACAGCTGTTGTGTGCTACATCGTCCTAAGATATTTCAGAACGATCGTAAAATCAATTTTATTCGACTACACGTCGATTCTATTTCCGTTCCAATTTACAAAAGTATCGTCGTCAGGCAGGTACGGAAAAAGAAAGAGAGAGATGGGGGGGGGGGGGGGGGAGGAGGAGGAGAGGAAGGGGGAGGGAAAGAGAGGACCGAGAGATCGATATTTACGATAGCACTTACTCCCTTGGCACCCAGACATATTGTTGCCTTTCGTTTCTGATTAAAGTACGAGTGCGCTCGCTTCCATGAATCGCGCGCCATTCTCGAGCGTTCCCATTTCTGCGCATCGTGTTTATTATTAGAGAAGAAGCTTTCATAGACCTCACAGAGATTCTCCTCGATATCGACGACCGATGTTCGTTCCCGTTCGTTGTCCTCTATGTTCATAAAGGGAACACCGATAGCGTCCTCGATTTGTAGTCGAATTGCTCTCGAATTATACGATTCAGCTATCCAATTGTAAGTCTAATGGTGATAAGACTCCAATAGTATCAATTTCTTGGGGATTTAATTATGACCCTTCTGGGAATCTAACTTCCTCTCGTATACTATATATATATATATATATATACACATATGAGAGCTAGTTAGAGAGTGGAAAAGCCATGGTCTTGATAAAAGTACGACGAGGTAGCTTATCGATCTTCCCAGTAAAATTGAATTAAGCTCCCAGAGGAAAAATAAGGACCGGAAAAAAAGGAAACAAGAGAGTAGGATGGGAGAGTAAAAGAGAGATAGGTCGGTTTGGCGGCTGAGTAAGTCGTTCTTTAGAGAGCAACCAACCGAGAAGAGAAGCAAGACCGAGTAGAAGCAGATAGAACATAGGGAGGGAAGAGATGCCGAAGAGACGAGGCTTAACTGATGGATTTACCCCGTTAACGACGAGACCTCTAATAAGATCGACACCGGAATTCTCATTAAACACTTTTTGTTATTTCCTCGCCGTGATCTAGTCCTATTTCCTAAGGGAAAATAATTTTCTTCTTTTTCCTTGAATGATTTCGATGATAGTAGAGAACTAACTATTCATTTTCGTTACGTTATATCCTTAAGAGAAACAACGTTTAAATTACAACATAAATAATGGCTGCGGAAAAATTCGCTGGAACAACCAAATCATAAAATACCCAACGCGCAACCTACATTAAATATCACTTTGGATAGAAAAGCGTGGGAATGTTTGTTGGCCGTGGAACGTAATTTTGTAGCGAATTCGTGGAGAATGGGTCGCGTGACGAGTATGGCTACATCATTTGATATCACGAAAGATATACGCTCTCGGACGAGATCCATTTACGAGACACACGCAACACACATTAAACTATATATGTATATATCTTTATACGTATTATAAACGTTCGTTTATTCGAATTATCAGCTTGGATTGGCCTTCGAACCTATTAGCGTGTTCGTTCTAAACAGACACGGGGTTTGTGTACGAACGATTTAGTAATTTAATCCAAATAAATTGCTGAATAAACACAATGATTGATACGAGTGTTTCTTTTTTTTTTTTTTTCTTTTTTTTTTTTTTTTAAGAAAAAGAAAAAAAGCAAAGAAAAAAGAAAAAAAAAAATACGATCGATACTTAATCCATCATTTACGATACGATTTTCCGTCGTTTCACTTAATTTTCTATCAGAGCTAATTCTCTCGATCGAGCATCGAAACGATTCGATCGTACTCGATCGGATGAGTAACCGCAAAGTGAAATGGAATTCTAAGAGAAGGTAAAGGCTCGTCGACTCTATCGATTCGATCCATACGTGCATGCATACGTGCATGCGGTGGACGCGCATGGCTGTACTTACGGTCCATCGGAAACCATTGGACGCTTTCGATTAACATGTATGTACTTGACACGACGCGACGTCCTTATCAAATTTACAATGACACGTGTCCCCGAAGGCTAAAGGAACAAAAGGGCTTATCGAGTCGTTCAAACGTGATCGGTTGATATTCGAACGATCGAACGAACCTCTTTTGACGAGAATCGACTTTTTCTTTCGTATGAGGAAAAGAAGAAAAAAATAAAGAGAAGTAATAAAAAAAAGAAAAAAAAAAAAGAAGAAGAAGAAAGAAAAAAAAAGAAAAAAACAAAGGAAAACAAAATGAAAAACAAAATTCTTTAAATCTACGTATGTAGATTTTCTGCATTTTTCGAGTCGAACTGAAACTGCAACGTTGTGCAATCCAGCACGTTCCTTTGGAATAAGGCAAACGACACGAATATATGTATCGTGCATGCGTGTTATGTAGATTATGAACGGGAAAAAGAAACATGTAAATTAGGCGAGGAAAGGCGAGGGAAAACGGTGCTCTTGCGTGCGTGCCTGGCGATCTCAAAATTCTCGCGGATATTCATTCGTGGAATAATTAAAAAGTGATTAACACGATTGCGTGAAGAATTCGGATAAACTAGGCTCGTTGACATGGATATATCTTAATCGAGGATAATTATTATTTGAAAAAATAGAGAGAGAGGGAGAGGGGGAGAGAGAGAGAGAGAGAGAGAGGTAGTCGCAAATAATACTAATGCTGAATTCTGAATCCGAGAAGCATTAGCGGTAGTTTGCGTTACGTCATGAATCGAGGTTAAACGCGCACGCGACTTGTGTATACGGGAGGGCGGCATGGTCATCGACGCATCAGGTGTCAGTCACCTCTTTCTCGTGAGCTTTCTGTGTTTGCTGCGTGCATGTGTGCGTGGACGCGTCTATGTGTGTGTTGCGTGAGAGGCATGAGCGTGCATGAATGTGTACGTGCGTGCGACATTAATAGAAAAGAGAGGGAAAGAGTATCGTGTTGTCTCCACACGTGTGCGCAAGCACGTCTTTGCGCGCGCTCGCTCGCTACATCAAGGAGAACGGTCGAAGTGTATAAGAAGAGGAATAGAAGAAGAAAAAAAGATAGAGACTGCTGTCATCGCCTAACTTGGAAGAAGGCAAGCCGTTCACTTACTCGTTTTTCCACGACGAAGATGCTCCTTCCGTCGTCGCGCCTATTCACTCCTGGCCTTTCACTCCTTTTTCCCTCTTCTTCTTTGTCGATCTTCCCTTTTTTCCACCTCCTTCTCCTCCACCTACTCCGCCATCTCCTCCCTCTCGTTATTATCGTTCTTCTTTTTCTTCCGACGAGAATCAGATTAACTCACTCACTCACTCACTCACTCACTCACTCACGCATGCATGCATGCACGCACGCACGCACGCGCGCGCGCGCACATACACACCGCAAACACGCAACACACAGACGCACGAGCGAGCGAGCGAGCGAGCGAGCAACTCACGCCCAGTAATAAAAAGAAACCCGTTGTATGTGAATAGAACAGAGTGAATAGTAATTGATTATAATCTTTTTTATATCTGACAAAGCCCCTTTTCACTTATCAAAGTAGCGTCAAGCCAAGTACGCCGACGACTGCACACTACCGAACCGAACACAGCGAGATCTAACACGAGCAAAACTCTAGCGCACGATTCATGCGGATCAGCTGCTCTCTCGATTCTAGCGCCGTACGTACTTGTGCTCTTTTTATCAATCAACGCGACACCTGTGCCATCTACTACGATACAACAAGGTGCATTTTTAAAGCTAAATTTAAATCTTTTTCGACATGGGACTTCAAACATTTTGTATTTTTTTTTCACTTTTACTTCCAAGAACCAAGCTCGTAATTATTTAATAATACGATTGATTTTGACCCGTGTCCGACGTAAAAAAAACGTTGTAAAACACTTTTATATAGGGCCTCGCGTTAGTTTTAAGCGAATAGCAACGTGGCAGCACGATGATTACAACAGAGGCGTAATCGATTTAAACGAAATGACATTTAAATCTTGGCGCTTATAATAACATCCACGAGGTGTCGATAGTAACGTTCGATATCGTTTTCTCATTGGCCTATTTAGTTAAGCCAATAAAACGACATATTATAGCTATGAATGAATATTCATCGTACATCTGACCAATTGAATGGAACTACGTTACTCAGGATTCGTAGTACTACATGCGAAGCTATGATTGGTTCTTCGTTCATTATAGTTTACCATTCAATATGTAACGATAGTATCTATCGAATGAAAGAGTCATTCTGAGATGACACCACCGTCGTCGAGGTTATAGTAACTTTAATTCCTACTAGGTCGGATGAACGCATAACCTTACTTTTATAAAAGAAATTATTTTCAAATAGATTTCATTATATATTGACAAGTTGTCGCTATAATTATGAGACTCGGCACATATTTATTGCGGAAAGAAATACCTTATCGATTCAGAGGGTGAGTTGCATTATTTTTACTTATTATTATGGATTGATATTTATAACGAAAAATATTTTACTTTGATGCATTTATTGTTTATCGTTTCTTTATTACAGGAAGTATCGTAAAATAAAGAATCCCACGTTTGAAGATTTGCTAAAATTAAGGCATGACATTGAAAGAGAAGAAAGGAATATGTTGATTTTAAGACATCCATATTTAACGAGTCAACAATCTGCTGGTCACATGAGTCATAAAGAAAGGCCAACTTTGGGTCAAATATATGGGAAATTAAAAGACGAAAAGTTTTCTAAATGCATAACCATTGAGGACAGATTAAGTCACTTAAAAGTATTAGAACCTTGGGATTGAAGCGTATATTTGTTTATAAAATGCCTTAAATCCTTTATATATCATAGTATTGTATAATTATTAAATATTTTATATGATTTAAAATGTATATGTGAAACTGTATACCTCTATATGTATATCGGTATGTCTTTTGTATTCACATTACATTGTAGATAACATTTAAAGTTGAAATATTTCAAACACTGATTTAAATCTATGTAAGTTTAAGGACTGCACCAAACGTTATTATATATTCGCAGATAATAGAGTCTAAATGTTGAACAACGTTTCAAATTTTTATTTCTTCTCTTTTCGAATGAGACTTTCTAGTTGAATCTAAGTTGCATCTCTTCTATGGTTATTCATTTGTATATACATATATGTGTATATATATATATATATATATATATATATATATATACATAGGTATATAACCTTTATTTGTGTTTTGGTAAAAGATACGTAGAGTTGATTTAACGTCATGATCACTTTTATACTTACTCTAGTGATTCTTGTATTTATTTGTACGTTATTGATGAAAAGGTACTCGGAGCTTTAAAAATGTCTTGCGATAAAAAACAATTCATAAATTTTAATATAATTAATATCACATAGAACCATTTTAATTTCGAGAGCCATTTTTCCTCGTCTAGTGAAAGAGAATAATGTCATGAGTAGGTCTTACATCTTAAACTTCTATTCTATGTTCCAGTAAACTGAAAATTTTCACTAATTTGGATTTTAATCAGCTTGTGTCAACGTAAATATCATTTAATCGTACTTTTACATATTTCTTTTTATTTACGTGAATAATATACGTTTATTTTATGGACAAGTCAAATTATTATATAAGTTTCGTTCATTCGATAAAAATTCATTTATTTTACGTTTTTATGAATAACATTTGTGGAAAAGATACATATTATTTAGTTAATTTGAATTATTAAGGCTATTATTGTACTCGTTTATTTTTTTTCTTTATTTTTTCACACGTGCTATTTATATAGGTTAGGGAAATAAGATAGTTTATTATTCAAAAGTATTTATATTAAATAGTTAATTGTATCAATTAATGATGATTCAAGGAAAGATCAGAATCAAAATATGGAAGATCAGGATACGTTATGTAAATGGGACAAATCAAAGGGGAAAAGACTAGAAGAAAGTGCAGCTCACGTAAAACCGAATACTAAACGTTCTGAGTCTGGTTGCAATTGGGAGACATATAAGGATGTAATAAATAAAGAAGAATCAAGTAAAGACAAAAAGAAAAATAATCCAGCAAAGAAATTTCCAAATAAATGTCAAAAATCCAAAAAATCGAATAATGTTCCACTGCTTGAAGCGGTATTATAAATTTGTATAAAATTATTAACTTTATTGTTATCTTGAGAAATAATTTGATTTTCGTTTTCTTGTTTGCTTTTTTTTTTTTTTCTTTTTTTTTCTTTTTCTTCTTTTTTTTAGGGCAATACAATGAATCAGGATAAGAAATTCAATCGTACTATGGACGAGAATAAGAAAAAAATAACGAAATTGGTCGCTATGGATTGCGAAATGGTTGGAATTGGTGATGGGAGTGAAAGTATGATAGCCAGGGTATCTATCGTAAATAAATTTGGTTATTGCCTTTATGATAAATATGTTAAGCCGAGAGAAAAAGTGCAAGACTATAGAACAGCCGTTAGTGGTATTTATCCGCATCATTTAAAGAATGGAGAAGAATTTTTTATTGTACAAAAAGAAGTAGCAGATATATTAAGAGGACGAATTCTTGTTGGTCATGCTTTAAAGAATGATTTGGCAGTACTATTCTTATCGCATCCGTGGAAAAATTTAAGGGACACATCTAGATATAAACCTTTCAAACAAATTACAAAAGCAAGTACTCCTAGTTTAAAAAGATTAGCATTGGAATTGCTAGGAATAGAAATACAAGTAGGTGAACACAATTCAGTTGAAGATGCAAGAGTGGCTATGCAATTGTATATGCAATATAAATCTAAATGGGAATCGGAAATCTACTCAAGAAGATAAAATATCTACTTACCGCTTTATACAAAGATGATTATTATTCTCCATTCGATTATATGTTTAATATACATAATTCAAAATGTGCATTTATTTTTATCAAGAAATAATAACACAGATTCATAATGATACGTAAAAATGATTCGGAATATGCGATGTCGTGTGTGTTTCTATATATTTTTTTATCGTAGAACACAATTTCAATCTGTGGTTAAGACCATCCAGCCTTACTTTATTGTCAAAGTAAAAAAGATTTATTATTTGTGAATAAAATAATACGAAATTAGCTCAATGTAATTATTGTTAAAACGTATTAATAAAATGCACACTTTTATTCTTTATATAAATATATATATATATTATTATTATTATTATTATTATTATTATTATTTATAGATTAGATGGAGAAGAAGCTATGTTGAATCTTTGTGATATTTTTATAAAAGTTGTAATACGAAATTCCAAGAGGTATTGCACCCGTTTAAACGGTAGAGTAGAAAGGAGAAATTTATAAAGAGCTCATAATTCAAATTAGTAACACTACGAACGCAATATTAGACATATATGGAAGATCGAAGGTCAGAATTGCGATTACTACTGATTCTTGTATCAGAAATGCTCTACCGTTTTCTCTTTTATGGTAAACGCGTCGACCTTGTTATCAATATCAGTTTTTATACGATATACTTATACTCGTACGACGACTCTTAATAGATCCTCCTCCCATTACTTATTCTGT
Source organism: Vespa velutina (assembly GCF_912470025.1). NCBI lineage: Eukaryota > Metazoa > Arthropoda > Insecta > Hymenoptera > Vespidae > Vespa > Vespa velutina. Next base: position 796,144 of record NC_062199.1, on the reverse strand, counting down.
CTTGGACTTTGATACGTGCATCAAGTGTTTCTCGAGTTTCGAACTTTATCTTTTTATACTTTTCATTATACCATAAACAATATCTTTTGTATATATACAAACATTTTGTATATATATATATATATAGATTGTATATATATATATAATAGAAAGACATTCTTTGCTCTTTGGCGCTTTATTTTATTACTGGTAAGTAATGTGCAAGTTAAGAAAAAGGTAAATATTTGCCTTTCATCTCTGCATCTATAACATATATATATATATATATATATATATATATATATATATATATATATCCATCTACCTTTCACATTTCTAATCAGTTCTATGTTCGATATTCTATAGTGTAAGTGATCAATCGAGTGATTACCAACGATATAGCTATCTGTAATTAGTAACTCTATTTTAATTACTTAATTTTAATCTTAATTTATAAATAGGAAAGATCGTGATTAATGAAAGTTCAATATTTTCTTTGTAGTTATTGCAATATGTACTATTACGATTTGAAATTCTTAAACAGTTAGACTCGTTCGAAAGATGAAATATGCAGTGATCGGTGCAGGAGCAGCAGGTTTAGCGGCTCTTCGACATTTCGCTTCCGGTACTTACAAAGATGAAATCGTTTGCTACGAGAAAACGGAAGAAATCGGTGGCACTTGGGTTTATAGAGAAGAAACTGGTTTGGATCGGTACAATTTACCGATTCATACCAGCATGTACAAAAGTTTAAGGTAATATTTGAAACAGTCATAAAGATTTGGCATTTTTATTGTAAAAAAAAAAAAAAAAAAAAAAAAATGATAAGATCGATATATCAACTTGATTGAAATTTTTATATAATTTAGGACGAATCTACCGAAAGAAGTGATGGGCTTTCCTGATTTTCCGATACCAGATCGACCAGAGAGTTACTTGACGCGCAATGAAATACTTCAGTTTCTTAATTCCTATTGCGATCATTTTAAATTGAGAGAATACATTCGCGTGAGTATGGTGTACATATAAAATTGATCCATCGATAGCGCGGAAAAAGAAAAAACTTCAACGATTATGATAAAGATATGAGATTTTTCAAATTACTTTTTTAGTTTCTTCATCACGTTGAATACGTAGAACCTACCTCGGAGGATCGTAAATGGTCAGTTAAGGTCAAAAATTTGAAGGAGAACGTTGTTAAAACTGAGACGTTCGATGCAATTATGGTTTGCAATGGTCATTACTTCGAACCCTTTATTCCAAATTTAAAAGGTCAGGATGTTTTTCAAGGAGATCAACTGCATAGCCATGATTACAGAGTACCGGCCATTTTTAAAGACAAAACTGTCGTTGTCCTTGGTGCAGGTCCTTCCGGTAAAATAAGATAAAACTTTTCTACGATGTAGTTAATCAGTATCTAATTATATTTGTTCAAAGGTATGGACTTAGCTCTTGAAATATCGACGAGTGCAAAACGTGTAATTTTAAGTCATCATTTAAAGGAGTCGATACTGACAAGATTTCCCGATAATGTGATTCAGGTAATTCGTAAATAATATCTAAGACCTGTCATACAGTGTGTTCAATTAAAAATTTGTCCATTAAATACTTTGTTCTTTCTTTTAAACGTTAGAAAACCGACGTCGTAGAGTTAACCGAACACGATGCAGCTTTTCAAGACGGCAGTAAGGAAACGATCGACGTTATATTCTATTGTACAGGTAATCAATGTTAAATGAATAACTCCATTAATATCATTTCCATGTAAATCCATTATTATAGGATACAAATACAGTTTTCCTTTTCTCTCGGAAAAATGCGGTATTCGCGTGGATTCGAATATGGTAACGCCACTTTGGAAACATCTTGTGTCTATAGAAAATCCTACTCTCGCTATTGTCGGATTACCATTTTACGTTTGCGCCTTTAGTATGTTTGATCTCCAGGTATATGCCATTTTTATTAATTTCACGTACGTAAAATAATTCCTTAATGTAAGATTAAAAATATATTTTTTTTCCGTTATAACTTTCGTACAATAAAAGATACGATTTCTTTTGCGGTTTTGGCATGGAGATAAATCCTTTCCTGAGAAAGCAATGATGTTACGAGAAGAGTCGGAAGAATTGGAAAGACGTATTCAAAATGGATTGAGTAAAAGACATTTTCACATGATGGGTACAGAGCAAGGTAAATATTACGATGACTTGGCAAATACAGCTGGAATAACTCCACTCCTTCCGGTATTAGTGAAGTTGCACAACGAGAGTAGTAAACGTTTTTTGGATGATTTGGTGCATTATCGAGAAGATAGGTATAGGATTATTGACGATTATAACTATGTGCAACTCTGAAGATATATTTTGTAGAAAAAAAGAAAAATAAACGAAAAAAAAAAAAAAAAAAGAAAAAAAAAGAAAAGAAAAAGAAAAAAGTAAACAGATAAGCAATGGTTTATATAGATATGAACTGTATGTTATAAACAATATGCTTTATTTGTGTAAAATGAAGACGAAAACATTATAAGTACTTATAACTATAGTAGAGTACCAATACATAAAAAATGTTTTGCCATATATTAATGCTTTTGATTTTGAACTCTGAAAGAGTTACGAGATATTGATAAATTCGTTTGATTAACAAGAAATCGCGTTAAATTTTATACGGTAGTTTTCCCATTACCTATAAACAATTAAAATTAACAATTAATATTTAAACGCGTAAGTATGATACTATTTTGACGATTCGATATAAACTAACTATATTTGAGATAGCAACGAAAAAGCTCTGAAACAGCAGTGTTACGTATATACAATGACAAGAAACAAAGATAATATTAAATAATATCCTGCGCATTTGCGTTTAATTGAGAATTCACAGCACGCGACAAATGTATCAAGTACATTTTTTACTTTTGAAATGATATTTAAACGCGTATATCTTGGTTAAAACATAAGATTAAAACTATAAGAGGGATGGTCTTTTATTAAATTAATAGAAAAAGATAATAGGTATGAGAAAAGCACTTCAAAGAATAATATGAAGACACGATAAAGAGAATGAAAGATAAGAGACTGCCCGATTGTTTAAAAGTTCTTCTGTATATTTATAGAAAATAATTTCAGTAAAAATCGAAATACCAATACTGTCGCAATAGAACAAAGGAATTTGGCAACACTTGCGATTAGAATTTTTATTATTTTTATTTATCAAAATGTTCAGATTGGTGTTCAGCGTGTACGTGGATCTAATATTAATTGGAGAACGATAAATTCCAGGAATTTGTATGGAACTAAAAATCGCTTGCAAACGTAAAATAAGAATGTACGTCACCATACGATATTATCATATCAAAGAAAATCAGTCCTATCGCGCTTGCTCGTTATGTTATGTTTCCAAGAATATTCGTCTTTTTCTTTTTTTTTTTTTTTTTTATGTGCACTGTCTCAAATCTGTTACTGCAGTTTGTAGCATTAAACATATTCCTTTTCCACTGTTCAATACTTGTAAGGATAATGTCCTATCGTTTTAATACCGTTATCCACAATGAAACAGAGGAAAGGGAAATGAGTTTGAAACTGCTAGGAATCAGAGTGTTTCGATTATTATGTGCATTCAGTCGATATACTGAGCGAGCCAACGGAAGCCCTCGCCGTAACCTTGCTTTTTTAATACCGAGCACATAAATAATTCCAATGGACGACCGGGTATATCATTACGTGCGATTTTGCCCTGAAAGTAAACAATTCGTTTTTATAACAATGTCGAAGTAAATAATATTACTACGTTCATGCGTGTAGAATGATAATAATTATACCTTGCCCGTTGTTTGACCATAAAGATTAAAGAAATTTCTAAGCTCATCTTCTGATGCTGCATTCGGCTTATCAATTTTATTACCCAAAACAAGAACTGGACAAGTACTGAGCTGCTCATCGCCCAACAATGCATCAAGCTCGGCTCTCGATTCTGCTAATCTAGATCTATCACTAGCGTCTACGAGAAATACTATGGCATCTACTGCTGGAAAATAATCTTTCCATACTCTGCGTGCTGTAAAAATGTAACAATTTATTTGTTAATTGCTACTTTTGTTTAGACACTTTCAAATTAAAAAGGCACATACCTTGAGTGTGACCTCCTAAATCAAAAGTAGTGAACCTTATGTTACCGATAGACAGCTCTTCGGATGCTGAAAAATAATAAGAATTATTTAGAAATATCGCTTTTCAAAATTGCCATTAGGATGAAATTAATAATTGCAACATTAAATTACTTGGATGCAATGTAGGCACATGTTGAGCTAGGCGATCATCTTTCAGCATGTGTAACAATGTAGTTTTGCCTGCATTATCTAAACCAAGAAACAGAAGTTTGCCACTTTTCTTCCATAGCCCTGAAAATTTAATATACATCATATATGAAGCTATTGTCGCAAGGAAGTAATAACAATTTCAAAATATTATATATATTAAAATTCACCTACCAAGATAACTTAAAACTCCTGAGAACCAGTCCCACAGAAACATATTTGTATACGAGAATTGGTGCTACTTACACTATGGTTTAAATAATGAATGACACTGCAACAAAGGAAGATAACAAGTCAATTCTTTGTGTACATAATCGACGTAGTATGACGCTAGATGACTTTTGAACGTGTTGCAACCTTGAATAAAGAAAGAGATTCGAGTCGATCAAATCTCGACGTGATCTCGTGCTAGAAAAAAGTTGCACCTCTTGAAATGAATTATTATAAAGTATAAAGAAAAAAGATCAAGAAAATGTCTTTTAGTGCTAAGCTGAGTTGAACATTTATTATAGGATAGGGAAGATGCACGAAGCCTATGATAATACACAGCACACTCTTTTGATCTTTATCCCTTACACACCACTGTTTTATAACGAAACAACAAATTTATTTGAAAGTTGTTTGTACAACACTGATTTATGAAATCTATCAATTCGACGTACCCAATGTGAAAAAGTGTAAAGGGTGAACGTCGGAGACAGTGAAAAATGCTTTTTTTCCTCTTGCTAAAAGTGCAGCTCGATCAAGCCTAGTTGGCTGGCAGTTGGCACTGGTGACGTCTACTTCCGGTGGCCATTTTTATTCGAATATAATGCCGTCTCATAAGCGCGGTTCTTAAGGTCAATTATTCTAATTTTATTACTTTGTCGAGTCTTAATTTAGTAATACACTATATTTTCATTATTATATTTATATGCCCTTACATTTTTATCCAGATTTCTCCAAAATTTCATTTAATTGCTTACAACAATATCGCATTTATTTAAATGCACGATTATTAAGAGACAACGTACGTATATCAATATATATGTATAACGATTTAAAATTTTTAAATCTTATTACGTATAGACTACAAATACGGAGATCATTCGTCGGTGATATAAACAATAACAAGTGTGTGTAGCTCGGACGACTTTGTCAGCTGCCAAATCAGTCATCTGTTGAAATCAGACGACTAAACGTCGTAGCTCTCTTACATCGCCCTCGTACAGATAATTATTGAATTCTTTCCATTGTTTTACGATTATTTATATAAGTACTGCATATTGCGTTATTTTCATTCGATTAACAATTAACGTTTACAATTGAAATATTATTCCAATCGTGATAAATAATTAAGTTAATTGAATTAATGATTAAGAAATGAAAAAATCGTTTATCTTATTCTTATTAAGACCGTTCATCGCTTCTCGTTTTATTAATGACTTATAAATTTAGCTAATTTATGACATAAAAATGAAGCTTTTTAAAAATATTCGAAAAAATTCCATGTACTATCTATTTCTACTATATATACAAATTTTGTATCACACACTCGATAATTATACGTGAGAGAAATATAATCTATACAAATTAATACACATTGATGCAATGGAAGCATGTTACTTTAATGCGTTTAAAATTTTATTGAAAGGATAAGCGTGACAAAAATGTAATTCTACGAAATAGTTCGTTAATGATTTCCGTCGTCGAGTCTTTACGAAGTAATTGTCATTGATTTTAACTTTGAAATTTCGTTAACAGATAGCGCTTTGATCGCCGAGAATTAGTCACGTGATCGTTCTCATCATTCTTAATCGAAGGAATAGAAAATGGCGATTATGTTTGTAGGTAAGGTTTTAATATATGATGGAATAAATAGTTTACATTAATTAAAATAATCAATTTATGAATGAGAAGAAGTATATATATATATCTAATATCGTTTAATTATATTTACGTATTATTAATATTTAGTGACAATATCGTATGTTATTGTAAATTACGATATGTGATCTTAATCAGAAGTACGTACAAGAGATGAATTATAAGATAAAACTTTTAACAAAATTGCAAAAAGTCATGACGTCTATGTTAATCCAACACGTTAGTGTTCTTCATAATTTTACATAATTATTTAATGTATGTTATATGCAGGAAGATTGTTGAATAATCTTTGCACAACAACCAAATGCAACATAGGAATTACTAACCAATTCATTATACAAACACGTGATTATGCTGCAAGGAAAGGTACAAGAGCAAGAAGAGAAGCTAAGAAAATTAAACGGAAAGTAGAAAAAATTGAAAAGCTTGGATTTATCGAACGAAAACTGAAAGAAAGACAAATGTAATCTTTTCCCTTACTAAACATATTTCACTTTTATCGATGCTCTTGCATAAAATTGATATGACATGTGAAACCTTTGATAACGCTTTGCAGCCAATCGAATAAACCGATACTCAAGAAAGCTGTGGATTACGATAAATGTAAATCCATTCCAACAGATAATGTATGGATATTACGTTATCATCGATGTAAAATATATAATGTGGAAGATGCAATCCAGAGTTATCGTGAAGCACATCATCCCACTATGTTAAATTGTCCCAATTCTAAAGTCAATGTGAAAATTGAATTGAATTTAGAGGTAAACAATGAAAAGTTATAACTTATATAGACTAACGTCAGATATACTTTTATTAATTTCATTAATTATATCTAAGTATGTGTTTTAGACTGAGAAAAAGGGAAAGTTTATCAGTGCTTTTAGTCGAATTGTAAATTATCCTCATTATTTTGATCATGGAGAAACCAGAAATATAATGGTCTTTTCTTCAAAAGCACAAGTAATAGAACAAGCTTTGAAAGCAGGTGCTTCCTTGGCTGGTGGGAGGGACCTTATAAAGTCCATAAAGGCAATGATATTAATTATAAAATTTTTCTTTTATTTATTGTTTCACGCATTAATTCTTTCGCATTTAGGCAGGTGACCTGTCTTTAAACGAGTATCAATATTGTCTAGCAGAGCCGGATATATTAGCCGAATTAATATTGATTAGAGGCTTATTGAAAAAGAAATTTCCAACATCCAAAACAGGTTTTCCATATCAATTTTTGTCGATGTCGTAAGAAACATTAGATTTCTTATAAGATTCTCTGAGATAAAATTTTTTTTATATCTTTATCCAGGTACTTTGAGTCCCGATCTTGAAAATTTAGTAAAGAAATTTGTATTGGGTGTTAAGTACGATGCTGTAGCCGATAAACTGGAAAAACATTACGGCTTAATCGAGTGTCCTATAGGAACGGTAAACGTGTAGCGCAATAATCACATGGATAATTTATAATCTTTCTCTAAAATAATTTCATTTGTTTTAGCTTAATATGGATAGTAAGCATTTGGAAGAAAATTTTGCTGCCCTTATTAATGATATCAATTCCGTTAAATCTAAAAAACATACCAATTTTATCATAAGGTATCTTGACATTGAAAAAAATAATTTTATTGCCAAATTTATAACAAACCGACATAGGCATAATAAGTATGGATTTATTTCTTATGTTAGAACACAGTTACTCAGTCCACCGACAAAGGAATATTTTGTAGTAGATTTTACTAAATATCTACCAGAAACAAACGCTAAAAAGGATCCGAATCAGGAGGAGGAAGATGAAGAAGACATCTCTTATGCCGTCATACCATCTCAATAGTTATAGAATATAAGTATAAATTTTAAAAAGAAAAACTATTGTTATTAACCCGTACGAAAAGTCCGAAAGAGGATCATACTCTGGAGGCATATAGCTGTTCCTTTCAATGCGAATCAAAATATGGGGTCATGAGAAAGAAAAAAGAAATCATTCCTACATGATTTTCCTTAGATCCTAAAAATATATATATATCTATATATATATATATATATATATATTTTTTTTTTTTTCTCATATTTGTCGGAATAAGAGAAACGAAGAGTAAGATTGAAAAGAATGGAAAAATCGGAGAGATACGTCATAGCGGAAGCGAGGAGATTGCGAGGGGCGCTGGTGCATCGCGAGTAGTATACGTCAGACGCGCGAAAATGACGACGGGTTGGCGCGGGAAGGGGAAGTTCGCGCGAGAAACCGGCGGCAGCGAGTCGAAGGAAAAGGGAACGGAGAACGGTGCGCCCGCTGGTGGAGGTGACGGCGAGAGGAGGGAGGGGGAGCCAACTCGGCTACCTGCCGATCGAGAGAGCTCAGTCGGTGTCCGCCAGGTTGAAAATCCGCCGCTTCTCCCTGCTCCTTTGCTATCGCACGTGATACTTTCTAACGCCTTAATAATTCTTACCGAGAAGTTAGGGAAAAACATATAGTTTGTAGTTAGTTAGTTGTTAGTTGGACCTGAAAGATCCAAAATTGGCGCGCATAAGAGTATCGAAGAGGGTGCGAAAGACGAAAGTTTGTACGGACGAGATACGTTTCTCTCTTAGTGTGTCTGATTTTTTTTTCTTTTTTTGTGTGCGTGCATGTCGCCTGTGTGTGTACGTGTGTTGTTTGCGCGTTCCTCACGAACGTTATCGAAAAGGATATAACGCGCTCATAACGCGCTTTAACGTGGAACGGATTTATTTTTTTCATTTTGTTCTTTTTTTTTTTTTTTTTTTTTTCCCCTTTCTTTATATTATTATCCTTAAAGAACAGTTTACGCGAACCGTGTGTTTCGTCCTTTTGTTTTCTCTCAACCAGTGCGCGCGAGTGGACTCACGCAGGCGCGTTCATAATAAGCGCGCACGCGTTCACCATACACTCGACTTGTGTTTACGTTATTGTTACGTGTTCCTGGTGATATTCTTCATTTTCCGCGTAAACGAAGACGAGGACAAAGACGACGAGGAGCTAACTTTGAATTACTTTTCTTTCGATTAGAACGAACGACAGGAGACATGCTCGATTTATTCAACAACGGTAGACAGTAGCCTTCGACGATACAGGACGTAAAAAAATATTCGACATGGTAAGCATGAGAAATTAAAGCCCATGTATTTGTCCTTAGCTCATAAATTTCGAGATTTAAATTTCTTCTTAGGTAAAACGGACGAACGTGCAAAGTGCATCGTACGTTTCTCCTTGCGGAACATTACTAGTCGCGGTTTATTTCGGTTCCAAGTCGGAGAGAGGTCGTATTTAAATCGACGAAATTTTAGCGAACGACGCGACGCGCATGAGGGAACCTGAGAGTCCCTCAGAATGAATAAAATAATATTAAGAAGAGAAAGGAGAGAGGGAGATATATATATATATATATATATATATATATATATATATAAGTAAATGTGTAGGTTTCTCTCTGTCTATAGGTGGACTCTATATTTAGATACACTAGGTCGACACACGAGCACAAATATCGGATGTTCATGAGCAAGGAACACGTCGAATAGGCTCTCGGCGCTCCCCTATGAGAATTCTCGCGGCATATCGCTTCCCTCCTGGCGCTATCTTTGCTTTCAATTTGCTCTTTCCGTGCCATTACTCCCACTCGAAACGTTACAATCTAATGTAGAATTTAATACGTTCCATTCGTCCTGACGTTACTCGCATTTTCTTTCGATGACAAAGGACAAAAAAAAACAAGATCACTCATCTACTATATTTCGACGAGTTAACGAAGATTCGTTTATTCGAGATATTACGATTATGATTTGTGAGGATAAGATAGTAATCCATAGGATAATACGAGATAGGATAACGTCAAGTGAAAGGTTTTAATCGTTTTACAGTAGCAACAACTTTATTAAGACAATGTTATCTTAGGTTTTACGTAAAACCTAAGAGATACTTTTCTTTCTTACTATCTCTTTATGCGGAGAAGTCACGAAACGATTCGGTCATGCGTGTAGACCGGCGACCGATAAAAGTCGAGTTCTGCTTCGACTTTAGAACGGGTGAAGGCAAACGATAGCTCGAGGGCCAATGTGCCTCGGCACGACTGTCCTGTCGTTTCCTTTTCTCTTTCCCTCCCTCTCTCTCTCTCTCTCCCTCTCTCCCTCCCTCTCTCTTACGCTGGCTTTCTTATATGCCGATCGGGAACTCTAATTGCGATCGCAACAAGCGAACGAAGGGAGAAAGATTCGAATCCGCTATAGTTTTAGAACGGCTTGAAATTTGCCAGGAGGCTATATAAGATCGTAAAAAAAGATTTCCGAGAATAATTTCCATACGTCTCGCTATTAAGTTTCTCTCAGTGATCTCGAATTTCGACTCGTCCGAGATTCGCGTAATCTGATCGTAGAATCGCCGTTTGAAAATTAACCATTGGAAAATGTCGATGTGGACGGATGAGAAAGATAGTTAAAGAATAGGTAAGGACAAGGGAAAGGACAAAGTTTCTTGTTCAGCTCTTTAGAAAATAAGAGACCGGTTCGTGTCTCATCTAGTTGGTTAACGAAGCCGCATCGTATCTATGTAATACGTACGAGAGTTTTACGATAGTCATTGCCGATGCAAAAGGGCGGCGTAGCTGGTCTCTCGCATCAATGGCCGCTCGTTAATCGGTTGGTTTACTGGCCGATGATCGAGTACCTAATTAACTATACATTCGCGATATGCTTTCGTCGTTTTTCGCGTTCGACCCTACGGCACGACACGAAGCGGACAATTATATCGTTAAATACCTAGATAACGCGCTCTAGCAAGGCATAACGTTTGTCTACCTTCTAAGTCTTAAGATATTCGCCAGACTTCGAGTATATCTCATGTATAATAGTTGGCTTACCTACCTATCAACCTTCCTATCAACCTACCTACTGTCCCGAGGTGGCGAACGCACGACGATAATTACTAGCGCGAGCCGATGCTTGATCGTCTGTCAATGTAACTATTAGTCATAAACTATAAGCCCCGCTTGGGTTCATAATAGAAACGAGAACACGTGACTAAATCAACGTAAAGAAGATCCTGAATCTTCTTTGACGATCTTAAAGGAGTATAGCTTGTTAACAACGGATTACAAACGATAGAAAATTTCGATATTTTTCTCGATAAGACGTGTTTTATAGATAGTTTGCAAAATCGAACTTTCGGATCCTTAACTCTCGTTGTTTTCCTCTCTCGAAACAAGCATCTTTTCTTTTAATTTCGCTAATATAGATTTATTGTGGCACCGCGACGTCGCAAAATGTGCCCTTATATTTTTCAATTTCGTGCTTGAGAACAAAGTTGAGAAATTTCTACTCGTCGACTCTTTCATCACCGTTCGTTCTTTTTTTTTTCTTGCACGATACGCGAAAGTTACAAACTCATGGGTTCTTTTTGAAAATGAGTAAACGTTGTAAAGTTGTACGACGATCAAAAAAAAAAAAAAAAAAAAAAAAAAAAAAAAAAAAAAAAAAAAAAAGAAAGAAAGAAGAAAGAAAGAATTGTTAGGTTGAACCGTTATTTTCTTCTTTCTTTTTCTTTTTTCTTCCTTTTTTCTACCACGTTGTCGACATTAATCGCTTGTCCACTCTCATCCTCGAACGAGTCGGATTCTTTTTCTTTGCGCTTATTTCTTTGAATAAGTACTTGCGCAACGGTAAATACCGATATTTTTCCACAGCGTCATCGTTATGCAAGACGCCAGTTTGTTTCCTCGAGTCGCACGCGTGAATCGCGGCGAACGTAAGCAAGCGGTGGTTCTTCTCAACTTGAGGGAATCTGTAATTGCAGACTTTGTTCGGGGCTCGCGTTCCTGACAAGTGATTCCAAGACACGCGAGGAACGAACTCGACCTGGATAGACTAACATTTAAAAAATGTGTTCTCGAAACAGCTAAAAGGCCTTATATACTTTTCTACTCGTCATCGAAATTTTCAGAATCGTTTCGATCGCTGGAATCGCGATTTTTCATCTTGACGTAAACCGATGAGTCCGTCGATGAGTCCGTCGTTTTAATTTCTCTTTTGAAAGATCGCAACGACGTATTAAATCAAGAAATGTCCAAGAGAGAGAGAGAGAGAGAGAGAGAAAATATATTTCGATGGGTACTTGAATGATTAGAAAATCTTTGCTCTTTATTATTTCATCTTGATAGAAGGAGAAAGAAAATGCGTTGGTTAATTAGACGTAGGAAGACGATATAACTTATGCACTTGCACCGCCAAAGGGTCTAATTATTTCCAATGGCATGTAATATAACAATGATTCATACGCGCGTATATTTATACATCTAATCTATAATAGGTATGTAATACAAGTAAGATATTTTGACGAGTAAACGTAGATATTAAGGACTCCGTCTTCGGAGTAAAGTAAAAGACCGGCATAATACGGACGAATATGTACAGTTAGACGAATCGTCGTCTTGTAGTCGATGAAGAGGAGTCCGGAGAATGAGCGCGCGCGTGTCTCTGAGAGAAGAAGAGAGGAATGGAAGGAGGACGGAAAGGAGGCCACAGGCGACCCGACCGTCACCGTTATATCGGCGCCCACGGCGAAGTACTCGAACTCGGCTCGATTTACGACTAGTTTCCTGCAACTTGGTACGTTGTATGCGATTCGACGTTACGTTTGACCTCTGCCATCCACCTGTTCAGGTTAGGCCAGTCGAGGTGCTCCTGCACGCCACAGACGTTCGAATGAATTGGATCGAGTTTTAAAAGTTTGCCCTTTAACAGAGAAAAAATGAAACTCCTTGGGGAGATGTAATCGAAACGACAGAGACTTATCCGTAGACGTACGCCTAGATGGAAAGGTATCGATTATCACTCCAAGATATCCAACTTGACGTCTTAATCTCCATGAGATACGAACACTTTTATTTTCATCGTACGACGATCTACTTAAAGGCATTGATCGGGGATTGAAGTACGAGTAAGTAACGCATAAGACCGGAAAAACTTGTTCAACTTTCTCGTGCCCTCCGGTTCTACACGCTTAACTCGTGGTTTGCTTTCTAGCTCCGTTGTGCGCTTCCTTACAGGAAGAGAAGTCTGCCGAGGACACGGCATGCGTACTAGGAGTCGTGTTCAAAGCCACGTTTCCGCGATTACACGCTCGATCCACCTCCGAGCCCTTTTCCTTGAGTTTAGCGATAATAATTTGTATTCATAAGAAATATCGACGACCGGACTCGACTACCAATTCTACGTAGTAGTAGATAGGTACACGTATTTGCAAGGATCTCGCTTGGAAATATGTAAATTGCTAATCTTTTTGCGTTTTGTCAGTCGGATTACAATGGAGCTCTCGGATCGTCTTGGATTCCCGACGGGGGCTCGACTCGAGAAAATTTCTTTTCGTGTTAGCACGAAGAACGTGAGGACGCTGAGGATTCGACTCCTTTCGGCTCGTCCACAATGGATGGATCATTTTTCCGAGATCCCTCCAAGATCATTCTTTTCTTACGTCTCTTCTACGTAAATTCTAGTTACATTTAGATTAGTTAATTTTTCAATCGAGTTCTCGAACAGATGGACAATGATATATGGTTAATGTAAAAAATTTCTATTTCCAGCTTCGGTAACATCGATCATATACCACGGTACGTTAAATCTTTAAACTCGATCTTCGTTTACGAACGTATTGTAAATCGTTCGAGTTATATCTACGCTGTTCTTGCATCATGTTGAAATATATCATTTTACGGGCAGATTACATAAAGGTAAAGGATGCTTCGCGTTTGTCGACACGTACCAAGATCAACGTATTCCTTCTAACAGCATCTTCGATAGAATTCATAGGGTATCTCGGTGGAAGACAGTCAGCGATCTAATCCTTTTGAAGTCGAAGGCGAACTCGTTGCCAAGATGATTAAAGTCTGAGCACGACGCGTGGCTCAGAGAGTCGTTGATCATTGTCACGAATTCAAGGTTGAAAAATGATTGAGATTATTTCTAGAGCATGCATATTTTTTCTTTTTTCTCTTCTTATAAGTAAGTGACCGTCTATGGTGACCGTCTACGATCGAAGAAAAACAACAATCTTTGCTTCCTGGAGTAACAAGGTTATATAGGAAATTACCGTTAACGGCGTGTCCAGTTGTAACGTTGACATTGAACACGCGTAGCCCTTCGACGATCATTAATATCAGCTAACGAGACCCCCAGAAAGAAGGTGGAGCGTTCTCGGAAGCCACCGATCCGTGACTCATGTTTTAACGTAAACCGTTAGAACGAACTCACTCTCTTTCAGGTGGATCTCGTGCTTGTAAATCTAGATCTGTTCGAATGACGGATGGATCGTAAGCCATTTGATGGGATTAGATCGTAACTCTTTGGAATGGAATGGCAGCCAGCTTCTCGTCGAACTATTGCATTCGATTTATTATATAACAAAGTGTCGATCGAACGAGCAGAACGATCGAAATTTATGATCCTCGTTCGGTAAGGATCGTTTAACGCTTCTCAAAATTTTCTTCTTACATATACCCATATCCATAGAAATTCTCTATACGAGTATTACGTTTAAACTAGTATAGATGTAGAATATATATCTTATCGTTTCATTGTGATCAAACGAAATATACCCATATTTGGCAAATACCCATTGGAATGGAAGAAAACTCGAACGATACTTTTATTCCTCGCTTTAGAATGCATCATGTATACATAAAGATTGGTTGGTTACTGACCGTGCCCACTGAGGAGTAGCAAGTCTTGGAGCAGGTAGCGCCAGGTGCAGGACACGAAGAAGGATCAGAAGGAAGGAAGGAAGGAAGGAAGGAAGGAAGGAACGAAGGAAGGAAGGAAGGAGGAAGAAGAAGAAGAAGAAGAATCGGAGGGTATAAGTCGCTCTGACGCTCAAGCGTGAAGCGAACAACTCGCGAACACGAAATTCCCACAGTCGAAAGAGCGTGGGTAGTAGGTCGTTTTTCTCTTTTTAATCTGCCACCTGCCAACGAGACATCCCAATTTTTTTCACTCTTTTATTTTCTCTATCTCTCTTTACGTACATAACATAGTTGCCATTCAATACTCGGAGGAATATCATACGTACGAATCACGTACTCTCTTTTAAAGTCGAGCATAAGCGTGCCTGGTTCAGGTGTAGCTTCCTGCACTTAAGGTCCAAGAGATGTATATCTTCTCCTCTATAATCCGACCTCGGCTTCGTATTTCCTACCACGGTCACCCAGATGCTCAACCATCGTGTGTACGTAAGCCATAGAAAAAAATTACTATCCGCATCGTGTGTCTTGGGACTATCAAATTACTATTATTACGTAAAATAAGAAAGCTCCTTTCTCTTTCTTTCTTTCTTTCTTTCTTTCTTTCTTTCGACGACGGAGCCATTAAAATAACAATCCTTCGCTTATCTTCCCGGGAAGATCGTTTATTTTACTTTGAGCTTACGAGTATATCTGGGATTCGTGTTTTTCGAAAATATTTTTGCAATAAATTTCATCTTTTACATATTTTTCTGTTCGACCGCATACCCGCTATTATTTTCTTAGACATCTTTTGTATCTTGCACTCTCGTATAATACGAGAGGATCGTTTGGGTGTGGCAAAACGTATGCTAGAGACCAGCTCGAGAATACTAAACGCGATTCGAATGACAGTCGTAGTAGGTACGACATGTTACGCCAAGTAATAAAGTCCATTCTAGGATCTAAAGGTAAATTAAAAAATACGTTCTTTGATTTATTCATCACTTTACGTTGAGATCTTTTATCGTGACGCTTCTTTAAATATATTCTTTTTACTTTGTTTCCCTCTCTTTATCTCTCTCTCTCTCTCTCTCCCTCTCTCTCTTCCTCTCTCTCTCTTTTTTCGCGTGTCAAATCCAGCTGTCTCAATTCGTCTTGGTATAAATTACGGTGGCGTGATCGTTTAAAAGATCTCGAAATTATTCCGTTCGTGTTACTAACGAGATAATCTTTTTCGACATTCGCGATCTTTCACGTAAACTTCGCGACAAGAAACACGCGTGGAACTCATTTACCTAGCTTTATTACAGCCTTCCTGAAGTTCCCTGTGGAAGCCTAAATTGATTTGCGGTTACAAGCCGTTACGGTCTTAACGAAGCCTCGCCGTCTTCTCATTAACGTTAATAAGACCTTACGAATCGGTCAAATGTGAAGCACATTTTTCTTGCTTCCTTGGTACATTTTTATGATCATGAAAAATCGATTGCTTCAAAGATTCTTTTCAAAGACTCGAAAAACATAGACTACAAACATCGTCCCGTATAGGTTTTCTCTGTTTGATCGTCACTATTTATTCCAGACACGATGATGTCAGCGATGCTCGTTGAATGTGAAATTCTTTTTTATAGTATCGTTAGCTCGCGTGCAAATGTCTACGAGCAGTTTTCGAAACGAGCACGTAATATCGATACGTTAAACGTCAAGAATTGATCCATTTCAATCGAAGAACGATCGAAGACGAAGACTTAAGAGATGAAATTAGAAAACGTTGAATGTTGAATGGAATGAATATCTAACAGACATTGGAATTAAATCTTCTTTTTTTTTTAATTTTACTTTTATCCGTGGCAACTGTAGTGATGTTAATACGATATATACATAATATGAGAAGTAACGCTTTTCTCAGGACCCCGTTCTGTTCGCGTGCACACACGTCTACCGTGAATTACTACGTCGGCTCGAGTGCGAGCCTCTTCTTCCTTCAAGATTAAGATACGAAACGTTCAGAGTTTCAGGATAATGGGACGCTGCCCCTGGCAAACAACGTCGACTCCTCCTCCTCCTCCTCTCTCTCTTTCTTTTTCCTCTTTTATCACGGAAACAAACGAATTGTTCATACGTCCGATATGATCCTTTTTAGATATTACCTAGATCCCCGTTAATAATATTTAACAATACTTTCCTATTCGCGACGAAACGTTTATGCGGACAAACCTATTTGCTTGTATATTTCTTCGTTGTTGCATCTGCCGGTAATATTAAAATTTTGCGCGTCTGAACGATGCCATTATTTCTTAGTTCGAGTGCCACGCGGATGTATACCATTGTACTGGGAAATAAAAGAGAATGGATGGTACCGAGATTACACGATAGGCAGTATCACGAACGGCCAAGGTATATCGTTGTTTATGAGGGAAGTGAAAAGGGAGACTTTGCTTTGTAACTCGACGACTTACTCGATTCTCTTATACGTTTCAATGTCTTCAAAGATACTCGCTGAATAATTCTATTGCATAATGAATCATCAAGAGAGATAACACAAAATCGTTGAAAAGTATAATCCCAAATATGTCTGGTTACAATTGATATTAAAAAAAATAGTCGAGAAGTAAAAGTATAATCGAGAGAGCCCACGCAATCGACTCTTCTTAATTAACCGACGTATAATAAGTTTCCCCATACTGCTAACGCAAGATGCGACGTGGCAGTCGGCAATTACTCGTACTAACATCCTACAGTCATAGACGATAATACGTCTACACATACGAGTAACGGGACGTGTATTGCATGGATTATTTATCGTCTTTATTAACTTGCGTTCGTTTCGATTCGTCGAGAATAGAGAGAGAGAGAGAGAGAGAGAGAGAGAGAGAGAGAAAGAGAGACAATAAAATTCAAAAATACATCTGCCATAGATCGTCTTCATTTTTGCATTTCAAAATGATAAATCAATACTTGATTTGCATTCTCGAGGTGGCAACGATTCGACGATTGCCAGATAAAGCTATCTATCGGTAGCGTAGAGAAGATCCGATCTCGAGAAGGATTGCCTGACTAATTTCTATATGAATCACGGCTTACCTCGGGGAAAGTGCAATTATTCGAGTGCATCCAAGTCTTTGGCCATTGATTTTTGCGTCCGACGGTACAATAATTATTCTCGCTTTCGATGCCAGGAAGATAAGAGACGGTAACTGGAAATCAGCTTGCTTTGCTTGGCTCCCTCGTCAGCAGAATGTTTTCGGGCTATTCCTACGAGAGATAAAATACGACGCGACAAAGCGAGAACGTTCTCTTCGAGGGATTATTACGTCGGACATTTTGATGTTTCCTGATTTATACATTTTCTTAAATTTTTTTTTCTTCTTTTTTCTTTTTTTTTTCTTTTCTTTCTTTTTTTTTTTTTTTTTTTTTTTTCTAGGAACGATCAAACGCAAAATCCGACAATCCGAAATCTATCAAAGTATTTAATGTTGTAATAGGCCCTGATCACGGTCAGATAGAATCTCTAATTCAACGCTATGGCTAATCGGACATGCAAATGGAGCGTTCGTGGAGCTCGTGTGAAATTAATTGCGCGTGACGCGCTTCGTTGCTCAGCTCGTCCTTTCTCTCCATCTCTTTTTCTCGTTTTATCGCACCCTTTCTCTCTCTCTCTCTCCCTCTCTTTCTCTCTATCGACACGTAGACGTTAGGTGCACGAGTATCGACGTTTGGTGCACGCGATGTTCCAACGAAATGCTTCCCTCTTAGACATTTTTTATGGCAATGATCGAGATTAGCATGGTTATCTCAAGAGGATATTTTTCTTTGTCGAATAAACGCCGGAAAAAGTTGCTCGCAAATAAGATCACGATGAGTTTAATTAGCTTCGAAATGAATTTGAATTTCAATAGGTGTACCGCTATGTATTCAACGGCACGATGTTGGAATATTAATTAGTACTTCTCACGATTATCCACAGAGAGAAAGATTTCAATGTAAAATCGAGCCAAAGTTGTTCTTCAATTCTATCGAATGATTTATATACTTTTTTCTTTCCTTTTCTGTGATTTCTTTTTTCCTTTTTTTTTTTTTTTATACATCGAACGACGCAATGCCGACATGCAAGACTCGAGTAAAAGTAACTTCCCGATGACTATCTCCGAAAGGTCGGAGGATACTTATCCCAAAAAATGAGAAGACATTACGAAAGAGACGACAAGTCCGGAGAAAGTCTCTGTCCCGTCGAGGGACTCGATGTCAGACGAGCGAAAGCCATACGTTAATTAATATTTCTCTGTTCTTTCCTGACGAGGAAGTCGTCGTATGACGTATTTGCAAAAAAAAGAAAAAAAAAAAAAAAAAAAGAAAGAAAGAAAACAAGGAAAAAAAGAAAAAAACAACAAGAAAAAAGGAAGAATAGAAAACAGACATTCTAGATTTTTCGATAAATGGCGTTCAATCTTGCAACGTGTACTAGCCATTACCGAGTTCATACGAAAAGCGTGGGTGTTTATTTTCCAGAGTATTCATACGACCCACACGCTTTCATAAGCGTGTCTATTCCTTTGCTTATCTCCATACATTATAAGTAAAACAAGCCAATCATCCGTTACTTAACGTCGTATATAATTAATACAGATTATTGTGCATCACTATCGAAGGCGTTCGCTCGTTAATCTTTCACATGGAAATGTCAACGTTCGGAAATGAGAAATCTCTTTTATTACGATAACGATAGACACCGTCGTTCGATGGCGAACACGAGTAGCTAATTAGAAAGCTATGTTAATGATAACTTTGTAAGTTTGCACTTCGTTCCTCGTACGCACTCACCTCGGGCAGTATTAATAGGATTTACATTATTGGCACACCCTCAACGTCTTGTAACTTGTCCCTAACGCATGGACCTTGCTAACCAGCCGATCGAATCGTGATCGGTAATTGCTTTAGCGAATTTCAATCGTTTGGATTATTATTCGAACATTCTCGTTCGAGTGTTAATGGAAAAAGAATTTTATTTTCATTAAGTTTATAAAGATGATAAAATCATTATCAATGCGAATCGATTTAAAGAGGAAATTATTTTAATAATTTTATAAGCAAACGTATCTAACCAGATAAAGTCGGTCAATAGAGAGAGCCTTTGTCCTCAGGTAGTAAAAAATAAATCGTAATGTCACCTCGACGTGTTTTTACGATTTCTCGATGTCGTATCAGAAACGTTGCAGCTAATCCGTACATCAGAGTAGGGATACCTGAATCGAACGAATGACAACCGGTAAGAAAATAAACGATAAGAGAAGAGAAGAGAAGAGAAGAGAAGAGAAGAGAAGAGAAGAGAAGAGAGGAGAAGGGAAAAGGGAAGAGGGAAGGGCTGAGGAGGAGGAACTGGTTCGCAAGAAACTGGAAAAGCTTCTAAACTGCTTCTAGGCTGTTCCTTCGAGTATATTTTCCCTTTGGAATCGTGCACGGGTATGTCAAACGCGATATAGGGTGCATGCGTATATATACATATATATATATATATAGATATATATATATGTACTGTAAGTACAAGTTCTGCTTACCAAGGTTAAGTATCTTGATCGCCTTGAAGAATTTGTCGTCGGTACTAAGGTCCTGCCTTGGTCGTCTTGTACAGTGATACTTGATGTAAGGAAAACAGCCTGTCCTTAATACGTGATAATTGCTATTAGCTACTGACCAATTGAAGTGGGACATGCCCCTCTGATCGTTGACAACGTCGGCGTATTTGACAAAGTACGAGGTCCATGGTGGTTCCTTCGTTTGAAGAAGATAATTCGTTAGTACCTAAAAAGTTGATAGGAAATGTAACAGATTTTTGTTTCTCCTTCGTCGTTACGTAACATCATGGTAAAGATGAATTCGTTCACTGGTACTATCGTTTGCTCCGTTACGTTAGTCATTTCTTTTTTACACCTTGGCAACGTTATTCTCGTTGGCACGATGCTTGGTCGAGCATAACGGAGCGTAGGAGAACGAGGGATCTACTCGTTCAGGAGGGTATCGTCCTCAAAACTATCTTTTCTATGAGATTCCAGGTTGGAGAATGCGCGAAAGAAAAATACGATCCAGTTACGAATCCGTGGTGTGGCACTCGATTATTAGCGTCAATAATAATAGTTGATTATCCGATGCCTATGTACGATATTCCAAATGACTATAGATAAAGGATTCGTACCTCAGAGGCGAGTGGTTTGTCCCTTTGAAAAAATATTCCCCTTCGGTTATCCGTCGTCTTAGGAAGAAGAAACGCCTTTAGGACGTTTCTTGGCCTTTTGGCTATCATTCCTTTGGAAGATCCTTTTAAGGAATCTGGTATTTCAAGGAAATATGCATCCTCCTGCGTTTCTCGCTCAGTTTTATCGGCTCACGACTGAAAATTTCGAAAACAGCACGATCGTATTTCCATAAGGTAATGGTATTTCCACGCTCCTCTTAACGGACTTCACCATGGCCGAGATAAGAGATACATGCACCTGCAATCTGGTTCACTAGTCCCCGTACGCGTACTATGCATTACCCTACTAGGCTTTAATTTTGTCGGATATATTTTATACAAAATTCTCGACGATCCCAACAAGTTTCTTCTTTCATTCGAACAAAATAGTTAGCCTTTTGAAAATAAACGTGATAAAAGAGAGAGGGAGATTGTGCCTTCTAGAAATGTCAAGGTTAGCGAGAAGTCGATGCGATCGAAAGTCGAAGTAACGCGAAGGATAAAACTTGACGAGGCGTCACGACCTCGAAAGCACGATTAACATTTCGATTTAATATGCCCTTTCGAAATTGTATCTGCAAATGAAGTCCGAGTAAATCGAATTCGTAAAAGCCCGCCTATTTTCTAGGGACTTTGAGCATGATCACGCAAGCGCATGCTCCATCTACGTTAGGCTAGCAGGCGCATCGATATATTGAGTCGGACACGCGCAGAAGATCCGAAACGAATGATGCTAAACGAGACGTAAACGAGAACGATACAACATGGACCTACCTCGTAAGAATGTATTCTCCTTTCTGCTTATCGGAGTGTAGACATTCCTAGGGTATTTCGAACGGACTTTAGACCTCAATAGATGCGAAGAAACTCGTCGAAGCTTACGGTCGTGCGCCGTCTGATCGTGCACGTGAGACACGGTGATAGGAAAACCGTACGAACGATTACGAACAGTTACGAATGGTTCAGCCGTTTCGATCGGTCGCGCTACGAGCAAGGCGGGCTCCTTCAAAATTTCCTTTCTAGAGTAAGAACTTCGATGGTATCGTTTAATTTTTCATTTGTTATTTAATTTTTTCTTAATTAAATCATCATTCATATGGTTTTCCTTTTATCTTTCCTATCGTTATATTTTCAATCGATATTACAGATTGATACGCGCATCCTACGTGACAAATATTTCTCGTTTTCTTTCAGGTAAGTTCTTTAGGCGATCCCGTGACTGGAACCAACCCGTGGATCTTTTAGATCTCATCTGGAACGTTAGCTACCACGCCCAAGGATCGTTTGCAAAGTTGCCTGTATTTTCTCCACTGGTTTTCCATCAGCGATATCTTATAAATATCGTTAGTTGGATCGGTGAAGATAGGTCCGCGTAATCGCGGTTGCCTTATACTCATTCACTTTCTTGCTTTAGCACGTACGGGCATTAAAGAATTTCTCTTTACCATCCCACGTCTTTTCTCTCTTTCATAAGCACGTAAAGAAGCATTCACGTCAAATTGGATTACATTGATGTGCTAATCCGACGCAGGGAGAGCAGGGAAACGCTTATCTCTCAGCGGGTACGCACGAGCGCGTATGAGATACAACTCAACGAACGCATATGGATACACATGGAAAGGCAATCGAAGGGAACGTCATAAAATCAGAACCTTTTTACTAAGAAGATTCATTAGCCGAGAGCGAGGGTACGATATCCATGGACACAACGCGTTCTTGTAGAAAGGGAGAGAATATACAGGCAAAGCGTTATTTATTTTGATGCGAGTCTACGATTTCCGCGAGATAAATGATGTAACGGCCATCCACCTCGTCGTTCGGACCTGCTCGTTCCTTCATTATGCACGACGCACATTGCGGTATATAATACATACGTAAACGCTTATACGTTTCTATGTACAATGTATCTTATATAGAAAGATATTTTACGTATGTGGGTATAGACGTTGATACGTACGAACGTACGGTAACATAATCACAAGGAATTTTAAATCACAAGCAAGTTCGAACGTTTAACGGGATTTCGTGGATCCACTAGAGGCGTTACGAAGTTCGAATAGTTAATTTATCGATTCCAACGAAGTTGTATTTACCTTTGTTGTTGCTCGTGAAAAATGTACTAACTCTCTCGTACGAATCCGTTCTATCTTTTTTCTTTTCTTCTTTTTTTTTTCCCTTTCGTTCAGGCATAAGACTGTCGAACGACTAAAAAGTGAGATTGTTCTAATCCCGTATCCTTTACTTAGCGTAAACGTGTTGTTTTCGATTGAAAGTAAGTCTAAATAATAGGACACCGAGCGTGTTTTGTAAAGGAGAAAGGTATCAGCCCGACGTGAAAACATCAATTTTCTTGCTAACATAAAATTACGTCTGACAACTCCCGTTGCGAGTTTCTCTCTCTCTCTCTCTCTCTCTCTTTTCTTGGTTACATATTACAGCGATAAAGAAGTCTTATGAATCACACATCAAATTCCACTTTCTCGATTGAGAACGAAATCGAAACGATTTATTTTTTGTCGACACAGCTTCCAGGTCCGTCGAGAGTATTGGGATTTTAATAAGATAAATTAATTTCACTCATCGTTGATACGAAAATGAAGAGAAATTTTTTTGAAATTGATTTTACACGTCGAACGTAATATACATACATATATATATATATATATATATGTATATATATATGTATATATATATGTATATATGTATATATATGTATATATATACACTTGAAATACGTCTTTATTATCATTGGCAGAGCGGGACGCTGGAAATATCGTGCGTCTACGTAATGAAACTTTTTTAAAGCCTGAGGGGAAGTAGCTTTTGTTGCTCATTTCATTGTACCGCAAGGATCGACTTTGCCGACGCGGTTGGTGGTTAGAGACGAGACGAGAAAACCGTAGGCAGATTTCGTTTCTCTTCTGCGGATCCTCTTCCTTCTCTTCTTCTTCTTCTTCTTCTTCTTCTTCTTCTTCTTCTTCTTTAATTTCTTACTTTTTCTTCTCGGTTCTGTTATTTTCTTTTAACATCGCGTCTCGTTCTTACTTGGCCGCAGAAACGAACCAGGATGCCCGGTTTGCGTATCGTTTCTTGGGATACACCATTGTCGAGTCACTCGAGCGAATCTTCTGTCTCTTTTTTCTTGGTACCGTCAAGTCTTCCAGCTAGAATGGTATCCTCTTACGTCGACACCGCAAATTTTTATCACATCATTTTCATTTATAAACTGAACATGAATATTACTTTAGGAAGTTCTCATAGAACTTTGTGGATATCAAAAGATTAGACAAAATTTTTCTTTTTCTTTTTTCTTTGTTATTTTTTGTTTTGTTTTTTTTTTCTTTGCTTTTTTTTTTTTCTTTTTTTTTTTTTTTTTTTTTTTTTTGTACGAGGAAAAATGGAATCGCGTTATGAACAATGGCCTCGTTTCTTCGGAAGCAATAATTTCACGGTCGGTCTTTTCGATCGTTTGATTCTCGCCAATGGAAAAGCTATTAAGAATCGATATCGAAAGATAGTTCCAGGCGAGGTAAGATAGGATCTTGATCGCGTTCTCTCGCTGGTATATAAGAGAAAAGAGGAAAGGTTCGTAGTTCGTAGCTATGTAGTAGGCATGCTGCGAGCAAAGTTTACTCCTGTTTGCACGACTAATACGTATTGTTCGCGTTGTTTGTCCTGAATTATCGGCGTGTTATCGAACAGCACCGATCCTCCGACAGATAGGAATGCTTAAACCTCTTCTGAAAATACGCTCTTACCTTCCACGCTCGTTATCCTCGGCTATGGTTGCCTTTTGATCGCGCAAATTACCGATACAGTAAGCTCGGAACTCCAAGCTAGATGAGGATAATTACTCTGATTTAAGCGGAACGTAATCGAAGAATGGCAAACTGCAACGGCATCTTTCTGCACCTGCGAATGCAGACGATCCTTCTTGACGCCATATCCAACCGTTAATCTTCTTTCTTTTTCTTTCCTCTTTTTTTTTCTTTCTTTCTTTTCTTTTTTTTTCTTTTCTTTTCTTTTTTTTGCAGACGTTCGTCGCACGAATCTCGACTGTTTTCTTTTCGTATCGCGTTTCTTTGACGAAGATCACGCAATCTCCGTAATTCTATTTCACTCGGTGTCGCGTGTGTAAGTATCCACGTTGTCGTGTCAATCGAATTTGCATTATCTCGAGATGGACCGAAAACTGTTGGTCGGCTTTGTGCGATGGCTCGGGTGTAAAGCTCGAATCGGCACTGTGGTCTCATTGTGTCGGCTTTCATCACGATTTAAACGCAAACCGCGAATCCAGGTCAGAGGAGTAATTTCGCGAGAATTACAAGGGACAATGCAATTCTCTTTGTAGATATAGATTAAGAATCGGGGAGCAATGCATTCAGGTCTATCGACTTGGACTTTCGATTTGCTAACATTGCCTCTTTGTACTAGAGCGATCAGAACGCTAGTTTATCAACTGGCGTAATAACTATCTGACTCTCTCTCTCTCTCTCTCCCTCTCTCTCTCTTTGAAATTATTCCAAGACGTTCGTGATCTCGACATTTACGAAGGAACAAGTTTCCAGGATTTCGCGTGTTGGCAAGTCCTATGAGATAGGCGATAGTTCTTCTTTCTTAAATTATGTTCTCCATGCCGAGTGGCAGACTCTCGAGGCACGCCGCGTGCGTGGAAGACACCTTGTAAAGGGCGATCAGTAAGACGAAGAAGAAGAAGAAGAGGAAGAAAAAGGAAGAGAACAGGGTAGATTTCTCATTAGCAGAACGCGCATAGAGCGAATCCGGTTTCCGTACTAAGAGTATCTACTAGAGGAAGATGTGCGCGCGCACGAGTTCTCTGGTAGAAGGGATCGAGAGGTACCACTCTATCGATAGATCCGCACGTTTACTTTAGCTAGCTTGGTAGCAGGTACCTACCATTGTCATTAGCGAGCTAGCAAGGTAGACGTTCCGGTGTCTAACGATTGGTGAGAATCATAGATCTATCGTTTCGTTGTACCTCATGTATTTCTCTTAAAAAAAAAAAAAAAAAAAAAAAAAAAAAAAAAAGTTTATTAGACTACTTTCTTATTTCTTTTTCTAAATCGTACGAGCGTATAATTGTTGGATCGTTACGGAGCTTCCTAGTAATACAAGATTTTATTTTCTTTTTATGACTCACGATCGGGATGCCGTAAACGCCAGCGAAGAAATTCAATAAATGCGTTAAACAAAATCATTAAAGTGGTGAACATCAATGATCTCTGTGGCGATAGTTAACGTATCGAGGAACGATTAACGATATCGTGTGATATATTTTTCTCATGTCGTATTCTCTCGAGTGAAAGTTTTTCAAACTGTACATATCCAATTCGTAGAATAGAACGAAAAGAAGCTCACTTATCGGATATATCTAACTGACGTGTGACACGTAATTAGCCCGAAATGGTATCGTGAGAGATGAAAGAACGTTTATAGGTCAGCCAACTTGGCTTTTCGTAAGTTATCTCTTTGAACGATCGCTAACGTTAATTAAACGAAATTACATATTTCCGTGGGGTTAACCAGAGCGAAATGTATTTGCAAAAAAAAAAGAAAAAAAGAAAAAGGAAAAAAGAATAGACTGAGATATTTATTAAAACGAATCAATATTGTTTAAACGTTTAAGAGAACTTTTAAAAAAGGAACAAAAATTTTTGATGTATCGATTTGCGCCTGAACGCAAATGGCCGTTATAAAAGTTGATTATAAAAATTAATAAAAAGAAAAAAAGAAGAGAAAAAAAAGATAGAGAATAATTCGCATATTATTCCATTTGCCCCCATGTAGTTCGATAATTCGTTGCTTCTCCCTTGGCCTTCCTATCGAGGAAAGAAAGTGAAAGGATATGAGAACATTTTCTCCGGACCAATCGGCCAGACATTATCCGTGGATAATTCGAAGCCTCGCCCTCGCTCCCAAGAGAGAGCGAGAGAGAGAGAGAGAGAGAGAGAGAAGAGAAAGATATAGAAGGAAAGAAGATATTAACCGAATGGATCGATAGAAATTATCGTGAATTTTGTTCTTTTCTTAATCGGCCAGTTCGAGGATTATCATTCGTTTCTTTTTCGTTGAATGCGTATACACTATTTTCTTATTATTTACGATTACAAGTGCTACGAGGCTTGTACTCATTATGCCGTACGACGATGGGTTCTTATACGTAGTTAATTAGTAATTATCTTACGCAGTGAAGCCCTCGGTCTACCTGTGGAATTATCGACTTCGTCTTATTTTATAGATATTTGTATACGTCGAAATATATGAATACAAATAGATAAGTTCGTGTACACGGGGAAGGAGAGATAGTCGAACGTGTAATTAAGTCGAGCGAAGATTGTCAAAGGACCGGTACTAACAGTAAATCGTATACATGTCGGTCGATATACTTGTCTCGTTTGAGAACTATGCAAAGATTGCATATCATACTTTTAATAATTCTTAATTTGAGCTGGTACCAAGCTCGTATTTAACGAAGATAATCGATAATCTCGGGATTTTCGTCTTTTTATATAGAGAAGGAAATCCACTTATCAAGTGACTCTCCTAATTTTCATTAGCTAATTTCAAATATTCTAGATACAATTAGTAAAAATAGATAGTTAGAACGAATTAAAATATGTTGGATTATGAGACAGGTAACGCGTATTTGATGAATTCTAATTTGGTAGTCAATTTTTTTCTTTTCTTTTTTCTTTTTTTTTTTTTTTATTTCAAAAGGAAATAATTATATAGATCGTTTTACGTTTCAATGGATTTTTGGATCTTTGGATATGTTCTTTTGTAAATCTATAAAGATCATTGCCTTCGTTTATTTTTATATGCCGTACTATTATTTATCGAATTCTTCCATGGCATGGGAATAGAACATTGAGACGATCACCAGCCGACGAAGTTTCCTTGTTATTAATCAAGATACGTCGAAAGACAGTCGCGTTTTTCGAGTTTGATAAGTTATTGTATTCAATGCAAATACGAAACCGTCGATCGTCAGCTAAGACTTGAATGCGCAAGAATTTCAGTCAACTCTCTCTCTCTCTTTCTCTCTCTCTCTCTCTCTCTCTCTCTCTCTCTCTCTCTCTCTCTCTCTCTTTCACTCTATTCGTATTTTTTCTTTCGTTACGGAGATCAAATAAAAATCTTTTTGTCATGAGTCGTACATAGGCTATAACATGTGTACATTATATAAAAGATGTATTTGTAAAGCAAATACATTATTCTCTCTTTTTGCATAAAAAAGAAATAGAAATGTGTAAAGGTTAATCCTAAGACGCGTTATAGCTCGAGCCATAAAGTACGGTATCCTCGATCGTGCACTACAGGATCTCGAAGTGCATTCTTTATCAAGGAGGATAAGGATGAGGCGGAAAGAGTGAGAAAAGGGAAACAGAGAGAGAGAGAGAGAGAGAGAGAGAGAGGAAACCTCGAGTCGACGGCCCCAGCAATGCTCGCACCTGCAATTTCGTTCACGTTCACCTTCGAGCTCTATGTCGTGGCAGTGTTGTAAATCAGCGCGTATTCCTCGCTCAGTTAGTGTTAGAATGGTGTTAGAATCATTTAGAAATTCCGCCACGAACGTGATCGTCTTCTTTGAGATTTCACTGACTCGGTTGCAAAAGGAAAATAGGATTTTATTTGGATAAATATCTAATGATTTCTCAATCTTCTTGAATTTATTAAAATAATCGCTTTTAGCATCGTAGCAAAAAAAGGACGAACTTATTTTTTTTGAAATAATAGAACAAGAAATTCATTCGGATCGATATGAAAAATTTCACTCTATGTCCAAAAGAAAAGTTTTGATGATTCCGAGATTTTTAAAAGTACAAGCTTCATTTTGTAAACGGCCAAAGTTTCAAAGGAATGCGTGAATAAAACGATCCCTATAAGATCAAATTCTACTCGCAGTTGGTGAACTTTATAAAAACGTTAACGTTGCGGAATAGGAATGGGAAGTTATCGAACGGGAAAAGGAAAAAATAGGAGAAGAAGAAGAAGAGGAAGAAAAAAAAAAGGAAAAGAGAAAAGAGAAGAGGGAAGCCGATTTCAGGCGAGATTCATAAAAGAGAATAATAAAATAACGAATAGCGTCATTTATACATACGAGTAGCAATAAAGTAGTTTCTTATAGCCATTAACGAAAAAGTTGCTAGTCCTAGAAAGGTTTGGGATACTTGCCCAGAATAAACCGCGCACTTTCCAAGATAAGAATGGAGACGCGACGGGCGGTAGTTGTTCCAAATGTAATCGTTATTATCGCGTGGGAAGTACCATTCTGAATTTAAATTTGATAACTAGATGATAAAATCTTGGGCAAACGTAGTTACCTCTTATCGGATGTATGTCAATAATCATTGCGATTTGCATCTCGGTTATTTTTAATTGCGAAGAAAGGAGTTTTCTTTTTCTTTTCTTTTTTCTATCGTCGTTACGTTAAAAGCGAAAGAAAAAATTAACATGAAAATTGATATGAAAATTAACTGGCAAATAATCGTAAAAGGCTGTTGATAAAAATCAATCGTAGGATACCCATGGGATCCTATCTATTAGCTATTTCGTTGATGCTTTCTCGATTCGTTCTCCTCTCGAGGAGCAGCCAACAACGGTACTCTCGAAAATCTCTCGAGGGATTCTCTTGGCCGGTACTCAACCCTCTCGATGAATCCGCTCGTTTCGAGTACTGAAACCGAACGTTTACGACTCTTTGAGATCTTCTATGCAAGAAGCACGAAGAAAAACGAAGAAGGAGAGAAAGAAAAAGAGAGAGAGAGAGAGAGAGAGAGTATTCATTTGCATGAGTCTTTGGACCGGTGTTACGTGTCGAACAAAGAACCACCGTAGATCCTTCCTCTTCTCCTTCCTATGTTTGTCGATGTGTCTCTTTATGCTTCCAGCAGAAAGAAGCAGCTCGTTCCTTTCTCTCGATAGTATCGCAAAAGTGCTCGCACAATGTCCAGATAAATTCAATCTAATATTTTACGATGTTCCAACGACAAAATAAAAATTTCTGCTTATAAAATGTTCACCGATATAAAGTCGTCCGACGGGTTTAACCTTAATGTAAAATCGTACGATCGTTGTTTCCTTTTTTTCCTTTTTTTTTGTTTTTTTGTATCTTTTTCGACGAATTTTAGACGGAATGTGTCTTATCAAAAAAAAAAAAAAAAAAAAAAAAAAAAAAAAAAAAAAAAAAAAAAAAAAAAAAAAAGAAAAAAAGAAAAAAAAGAAGGAAACAAAAGAAGAAAGAAAAGAAGAAAAAAGAAGAAACAAGATTTAACACTTGCATTTGTTTTTACTGAACGTCGACAAGGCAGGAAGTTGTTAAATAATTTTTATATTACATATTTTATCAGAAGAAAAAAGAAGAATTCTAGATTCGTACCATAAATTATTAGGAACGTTAACGTGTGACGACGCGTCACTAAATCTACTTTTAACGAGCAAAATGCACACATGCACACAATTTACAAATACTCTTCATTAATTGCTTACTGCTGAGACAAGCCTTTAAAAGCTTGACTCGTGACACTATTTTATCGTTCAAGGAGTATCCAACGAGCGTTCCATTTCCTTTAATTGCCGACTGGCGTATCCAGGATCAAAAGAGTATCTTCCGTTTGAGTAAGTATACGTATGCACGAAAACGTCAGCTATACACATCGGTATGTCTACGGTGACTTATATTTTTCCTTTAGGTATATGTATTAACGTGTACTAAATAATTCCAATTTCATTCTTTAAGTAGTTTGAATATATTTTCTCTCTCTTCCATTTTAATGGGCCACGATAGGAAAGGTCATGTTTTAAAAGCGAGATAAGGCGGAAAAAGAAGCAGAGAATCGAATCGATAAAGAAGAAACGGAGAGGCAGAACGATAGAAAGACATGTATATATAGATATATAAGGGTCGCATTGGTAGGAAAGCAAATGTTGCGCTTAAGCGAATTGTGTGTACGCTTCGTTACAATTATTTACGA
Organism: Vespa velutina; assembly: GCF_912470025.1. NCBI lineage: Eukaryota > Metazoa > Arthropoda > Insecta > Hymenoptera > Vespidae > Vespa > Vespa velutina. The sequence goes on along the minus strand of NC_062199.1, from coordinate 765,046 downwards.
TAGTGGAACGACATAAACAATACAGATATAAGGTGTACCCATTTCTTGGCGAATCGTGGCAGTGCATAAATCCTCAACGAAGGTATATTCACAGCGTCGATCTATAGGTCGTAAAGAGATCGAACCACGAGAAAAAGGAACGGGGAAAAAAGAAAAGAAAAAGAAAGAAAGAGAGAAGAAATATATCTGTTATGTAGGAAAAGATTTACATCGTTAATTTATTCTAATTGTGTCATTCTATTCATTGTCCCTTATCTTAGAAAACAAGGTGCAGGCAATAACTAGAAGTAGAAATTTTTGTTGTGACAGATTTCTAAGGTATCTCACGTGCCAAGCGTATCTGAAAATACTCACAGGTGTCTTACGTTTGAATGTTAACGAACGCAGGAGTCTCGCGTTGAATAATTGTACGGGGATCGCGTGTCTGATTAATTGGAACGTAAAGTTGCATCTGAACGAAGTGAAAACACTTAATCGCCTTTCGCAATTTTCATTTTCGAACGAAATTAAGCTTGCAAATTTTTTCAAAATCATCGACAGGAAAACGATAGATGGTTGGCTATTCCGTACTAACTCGAAGGCTTTCCATCGCGAATAGTGGGCGAAGAGATCGTTGCTCGAAGTACGACAGTGGAGAACAGGTGTGTTCCACGAGCAACGTCGTGGAGTGCAACCGCACGAGCTGAACACATTCAGTGCGTGACGGCCCACGCGTGATTAGCATCGCGTGGGTTAAGCAAGTAAGAGAATGATTCGCTCTTAATTTTTCACCGTTAACACCCGAATATCTAGGACCTTTCTCGTCGACGCATTGTTGCGTACCTATGAATATTTTTGTCGATTTTTCATACAGCTCTAACTATTAAAAAAACGAATATTACAAATACGTGACGTCGCATTTTTTTTTTTTTTAGTTTAGATTATATAGATAAAAAAGATCTCGTTTTAATTTTATCATTTTAATTTCGGATATTATTATCGAAAATTTTGTACAATCTTACACGAACAGCGATGTTCTGCTTTCCGAGGTTATTAATCATGCAAGAGTATTACCTCGTCCATTATATTTTTTTCCACCTTGATCATTTATCTCTTTCCTTCCCTTTTTTCTCATCCAATTCGAAAGTACACGAGCTTTTTCTTCGATCCGACTTATCGATCTTGTTTGTCTCGATAGTGAACAAGTTGTGTTCTCCACATTCCGATCGATCGCTGGTATGCGAGGGAAAGTCCCAAAGCAGAGAGAGAGAGAGAGAGAGAGAGAGAGAGGGATTGATATGAATCAGAATTAAACGGAGATTGATACGAAATCTCGATAGATTTCATCGAATGCAACATGACGAGAAATATATGTCATTAAGAAAACGAGAATAGAAACGTTTGAATGAAATTGTATGTTAGACATTAAGTAAAATTTGTATGCGTGATCTGAATCAGGAAAATAAAAATGATGGCTAATCGATCTTCAAATCGTTCACTCAAATAAAAAAATCATTCGAACGTTTGTTTGATCCATTAAAGGATCCGAACGTAATGCTGTTTTTCTCCTTTTATTTACCTAAGTTATCTATTTCCTTCTTACTATGGAATAACTTGCAATCAAGTAGAGTAACTGCAAATAGTAGAATGGCGCGAATATTACGACACTCTACTTAGTTCTTACTGTTCGTATTTGAGTCTGAATGTAAATTCCAAAAGCCGACGAGAACGCCGACGACGGTGACGGCGACGGCGACGACGACGACGACGACGACGACGACGACGACGACGACGACAAAGTCTGGTATTCCTCCTAGCAGCAACGATAGCAATGGTGGCAGTAATGCCGACAGTTATATACGCCGGCTAGCTCAGCCTTAACCATTTTTATCCTGTACGAAACAGGTCGCGGAGAACCGGGCGTCTCCTTATTTTTCTTTCATTCATATAACGCGGCACGCATAAATAAAGTCTAAGAGAAATACCGGCGTTCTAGAAACGTGGCTCGTCTGATAGACCGAGCGTGCACTTGAAAGAAGTCACCTGGAGTCAATTTTTCGCAATCAACGTGCCTATTGCGGATGAAAATTGACGCGCTTCTCTTTTCCTTTATCTTTTTCTGTTTTTTCTTTTTCTTTTTCTTTTTCTTTTTTCTTTTTTTCTTTTTTTTTATTCCTAGGGACCTCGAACGGAAGGAGATAAATACTGTAGATCGACGTATCCCGTATCTTTTAAAGCTCTCGACTATGTAAAAGGAAACTAGTTGGTTTTTTTTTTTCTTTTTTAATTTCATTTTTTAATCCACTTCCATGGCTAATTATAATCCAGCCTTGTAATCTACCATATTTACAATGTATAGAACAATGTTGCTTCACGGTATCAGACATTGTTTTTAATGCTAGATATATATATATATATTTATATTTCTCCTTATATGAAACGTTCGATTGTCCTAGATAGTAGTAATCAATTAAATTACATTAACATACCATTCGACAAATATAGACGATCATTGACAGGAAGTTCGTATTAAAAACTTTAAGAAGAACCAATCGTCGTGTCGATTATTCATGCGTATAGATCTAGCAACACCCACGTGAGATCTTTCGTAAGAACGATCGTTTGTATCACTCGAGATCAAACTTGGCCACCTGGATCGAATGCATCAATAATAGTACATAACGTCATACGATTGGATCGTGAAAAAAGATTAATAAGTAATGATCGTGCTAGGTAGATTTATGTGAAAGTGAGTATTAGAAATACGAGGATTAGAAAAAAAAAGAAAAAGAAAAAAAAACAATGGGGGAACAGAAATAGTGGATTATTTCGTCGTGTACATTAGACGTGACATATTCGCAAACAAGATGATCTATCTCGTTTTTCCTTTCTCTCCTTTCCTCGATACATAATCATCATCTTATCCATTAAACGAAAATGAGCTGCGGTGAAGGAGATAAAGAGAGAGAGGGAGGAAGAGGAAGGGAGAGAGAGAGAGAGAGAGAGAGAGAGAGAGTATAATGTATCCTCGTGTATTACGTCATACCAAGAACCGCAAACACGTGTTTTCATTTTTATACGAGTCTAATGTTCTCCGTCATCGTAGATTTTACATTTTTCCACGTACGTGTGTACTACTTGAGAATGATTCGCATAGAGTAAGAACGGTGAACGAAATCGTTGGACCGTTTTCAGAGATGTTGGAGTTTGAATATAGTACTATCTCGAAAAGGAACACGGGAAATGAATTATGGGGATGATCTTCCTTACGAGAAACTCTCAATGTTCTTGAAACTCATACAGTGGTACCGATACGAATGTAATTCGTTGGTGAATGGACCCACAAGGATAAAACGGGAAGAGAATATTCTCTGCTAGGAGATTGCAATGATGCTAGTTAGATTTCAATCTACCAAAGTCCAAAGTTAAAGAGAGACGCAGAGAGAGAGAGAGAGAGAGAGAGAGAGTTGTACCTTTCACGATCGCGAAGATGCTGGGAGATAAGACACGTGGCTTTCTCTATTCAGTCGGCACATTTACCAAGAGTGCAGTATTTCGGAGATTCGATTGATTACATATAGTTAGGTACTATATAGAGTTGATACACTTTGTGCGAAAGCATTGAGCTTTAAAATGACATTATACTAATGTCATTTTGATTATCGTCGTTTGATCTTTAGGGAGGAAAAAAAGAGGCATTAAAGGATGAATTAGTTATCGCAAAAAACGGAGGCACACGCTCACGCAAATGCATTCTTTTCATTTACATATGCATATCCATTCTCTCCGTAATCGCGTCGCGTTCTCCGCAAAGACACAATCGCCTGCTTCTTGTAGATCAAGCACGATGCAAGAAGACTGTGTTGTCGTATGTGTGTAGCTGCCCCACTGACTCTATAACCTCGAGTTCCGTGACTAACTCGCCCTCTTCGTCTTTGCAAGCTCGTGCGCGAGTGTGTGCGTGCGTGCGTGCGTGCGTGCGTGCGTGCGTGCTGCATGTGTCTACTCTCGAGTATTGTCGATTCTCTAACACATTCACGCTCATATACGTATACTTATAAGTAACCTGCATACTTATACAGGAGATACATAGTTCGAGAGTCGAACGCACCCGGAGTAAAATTACAACGCTCACGCGTACGTATGGTCGAAGGAAGACACGTTAACATATTTGATTAAAAAGTTGAAAAACTTGATTTTCCTTGATCGTTAGAAAGGATGATCATATTAACGAAGGTGGAAAATGAAGATCGACGAGTCTAAATAGTGATCGAGAGACATCGTTGATTCAAATTTAATGATCGAACGGCAATGTTTTCGATGATCAAAAGTCACAGTTTTGACATTTCGATCCTATTTAACGTGTAATCTTTCGCGTTTGTTCGCACAAGGTGTATTACGAAAATGAAAAGAGGTCGTCATGGAGATACGTAAGTCGAGATACATCCATGGTCACCGTGAGAAAGAAATGGTAAGATCCGCTTTCGTTTGTCCACCTGTCGTTGGCCTTCCAACATTCGTTGATCGCCATATACGATTTCTTAATGAACGCCTTACGAACTCTTTGCTAATTCGATTGCGATAAAATCTAATGGGTTTTCTATATTCTTTGTTTATCTTTATTTAATTCTCATTGTTTATCTTTGTTTAATTCTCATTGAGTCAAAGAACTTCCATCGTCGACGCTCGCGTGCTTTCACTCGATACTTTTTTTTCTCTTCTCCCTGTCGCTCTTCTCCTATTCTCCTGACCCGAGTCATCATCCCTTTGTCCTTTTACGCTCGCGAGCATCGTCACGCTCGAGATTAGAATCAAGAAGCACCTGCATCACTTACTCTTACTCTTTGAACTTTGTATTCTCCGTATACTATTCTATATTATTTATTTACTTTATTTTTTTTTCCCCTCTATCGCCGCTAAGAGAAAACTTTTATCAAGCTAATTCCTTATTGACTTACCGTGTTATATAAGATTACGTAGGTACATAAATAAGTAAACATATACGTATAGACGTAAGTAAATTACTATGTTTAAAGAAGAGAGGATCGCGTAAATCGATGAAACTTTCTTTTCCCTTGAAACGCATAGCGTGGAAAATTGGGTTGCATTATATTTCACGGCTTGGACGAGCCGTCCGTGGCTTAGTAGGCAAAAACTGCTAATAATAAGAACAAAAGTGCCCTTATAGCGTGCATATACGTTCCTCGTTGGAACGTTTTTAAGCCGACTTCCACTCCGGAAGTGTACTCCTGCCGGTACAACAATCGTCGTACGAATGTGTATTTCCCTTTTTACGCGCACGTATATACGCGCAGACGCGTCAGCCTAGGTACGTGTCTTATTTCGCAGAGAGAAGCGTCCACGGCCTTTATTGTATCTCGAATACTGTGTTGCCATGCGAAACTACATTCTGCGCCGGCCGTGATGAATCTCGCGAAGGGTAGAAAGAATAGGAAATAGTAGTGACGGAGAGGTGGAACTAAATATAGCGATCGTCGAGCGCAATGGACGAACGAAACGGGATTGCAACGGGCTGAACGAATCGGATAAGATGGCACAAAGCGGAAAACGTATTCTATTCGAGGCAAAAAACTATACCATGAATATTTGTTATTTATCTGTTGCAATGTAACAGACGAATGAAAGATTTAAAAATTCTTGATATTCGCATCGATAACATTTTTGGCACAGGATCTTAGCTGCGGCATACGGCAAAAGGGAGAATACAATGAAAACCGATTCCAGTCACGTTTGTCGAGACAGGATAAGAATATAGAGGAAAGAAGACGAAGAAGTAGAGGCAAATTCTCTCGTTTATTATTATCCCTGACAGGACATTCTCGTAGTTTTCTCTATCGAATCCGTTAGTCCGCTCTCGGTTTGTTTCCCCTTTTGCTTCTCTTCTGCGTGAGTTCTTGTTGAGAATGCTCTAAGAGCTATAAGATCATGTCCGGCTTGAATCGGTTGGCTTCTCGATAATCCACGATGGTATTATTCCGAATGGTATTTTTTGTTTTTCTTTTTCTTTTTTTTTGTTTTTTTTTTCTTTTTTTTCTTTTTTTTCTACTCTTTTCTTTTTTCTACTCTCTTCTTTTTTCTCCTTTCCCCGATCGATCGGCTTCGCTCTCGAGCTTATTCTTTTATTTTCCTTCTCTTATCTATCTCTATCCTTCTTCTTGCCCCGACAATGATTCCCCGTATATTTTATAATACTTAATACTTTTGTTAAGCTTAAACCGAAGAAAATATTGTTTTAAACGTCTTTGTAGAGCATAAACATTGGGTTAGAATTCATTCGATCCGCTTCTTCGAACCGAACACCGGTTCTCACGAAACTAACTGCTACCGTTGCAGTCCAGCAGCCCAGTAAATCATATTCGGATTCAGTAGTTGAACTCATAAAGCAACCAGTCATAAGGCCCGCCACGTTAGCCGTCACTCTGTCTTTCTCTTTCACTCGGCTACGCACCCCTCTCCACTTTGCAATGTTTCCCTACGGTACGTCGAGCAAACCGGCCGTTATCACGCTAAAAGTGACTTCCGCTCGTCATGCTTATTTCGACTTGCTAACGAACTTGACTCGAGCTAGAGGACACCCCGCTGTACGTCGAGCGTGCGAGATCAGCGTCTTCGAAATTTACGAGCGAGAAATTTACGGTTACGACTGAGACGTCTCTTTACGACGATGCTTTTTGAGCTTCGAACTGGCGGATAGACCATTCCTTCGTGCTCTCGTATACGAGATATATCGTTGCATAACATAAGAGAAGTAACTAAGTACTTTCTTTTAGATTTAAGAATTGCTTCTTGAAGAGAAAATCGTATCGTTATATGTATCGTGTATATGTATATCGAAAACTCAAGATATATTTTTCCATGTTTTTTCTTTTTTTTTCTTTCATTCTCCTGCAAAAAGGAGTCTGGCTCACATTTCGTAAGAGACACGGCAAATCGCGGAGGGCCAATTATATCCTGCCCGTAGCTATTCCACGTTCGTGCCGAAGAGCCGGGAAAGTTAAAGAGACGCGGGTTCGCTTTAAGCGAATACCGATAAATTGGCTTGCGTAATTCCGAAGCGTGCGTGCGATAAAGAGAGAGAGAGAGAGAGAGAGAGAGAGAGAGAGAGCTAACGTGAACCATAAAATGAGAAGGAAGACGGGAGAATGTTTCGACGATGCGTGAATTAAATTCGCCGTTCATTTTTCTTCGATAATGAAGTAATCGGAGACCTACATAAACGGCGTGTCGACGAGTAAAAAAGCGTGGATCGATCAATACGATGGCCTCCTTTCTAGATCAATGGCCATCGATTTATCGCGTAATATTTATCGTTAAATTATTAATTTTCGATAAATATCGTATTAAAAAGAATCGTAAGGTTCGTTTTCTCGGTTTCCTTCGTATTCCTTATTTCTTCTCGAAAGAGTAGGGAAGAGAAAAAGGGAACGGAGAAAAAAGGCAGAACTTAATAAATCGTAGGCGGTGAGTAGGATCTTATCGGCATCTCGATCTGCAGCGCGCGCGCGCGCTGCCGATTCCTCCGAAGTGTCGGGACCGCTTTGCGAGATACTACCCACCCGCATTATAATGAGCGATAAATAATCTCGGGTAACTTCCTCTCGTCGACTTCTCTACTTTCGCGTTCTTCCTTGCTTTTCTTGTTACAAGAGGAGTCGAGAGGAAGGATTAAAGTTGTCTATGAAGTGCGAGTGTTCGATAAGATCGTTACAATCGACCGGTAATCACATTTCTCTCTCTCCCTCTCTCTCTCTCTCTCTCTCTCTCTCTCTCTCTCTCTCTCTCTCTCTCTCTCCGTAATTTTTTTCTTCCTAGCTCGAAGTAAATCGTAATGAATACATTTAGTTTGTAAATTATTTGAAACGCGTGCCTTCGGCGATAGTTGGTACATCCGACCGATCGTGAAATAAACGGAAAGAAAAAGACGTTGTCGTTGATGAAAGACTGGTACGTACTACTCTTCTCGGATAAGAAGGTACATGGAAGCTTTCGTGCGTAGTAATCCATGTCGTACGATAAATACAAGTTCGTTCCTTCTGGGTTTTAATTCAGGAACCCTCGCGAGGCGAGCTTGCACGACCACAAGGCTCGTTTCTCACGGTGGACGTACACGAAGCAGAAGAGGAGAAAGAAGGAGAATTATAAGAAGGAGAGACAAGGAGGAAAGGGCTACGAGCAAAGGGCAGGTGCACGCCTTTTCTAGTAGTAGACATAGAAACGTACTTAGTTACACGGTGCAACACACGCACGTCGGAAGTATCATCGAAAACTCTCTCATCGCGTTAAATTCATTTACTTCGCTTTTCCAGTAAATTAAATTTTTACGATCGGCTCGTAAAACGTATCACACGTTGAATTCTTTAATATGATCGTCTCGTAATTGCCGATGTGCTTCGCCGTTTCTATTGAAAAGAAGAAAATTTAGAAAGTTAATATCGAGAGACAATTAAATTTAGCCGAGGGATTAAAATATAAAAAAAATGTCGAATCGTTTTCTTTCCTCATGGATATTCTGTCCATCTAATGGGAATCTCCCTGAACGTTAGAAGATTTAATCGTGCGAACGAAACGCTACTTCACCGTCTTGATAGCGATCGTCTTGAATTCCGTCCGTGTCCCGAGGACTAGGACGGGCCAAACCGTTTCTCCATCCTTATTTCTTCTTTTCTCTTTACAGAAGAGAGCAATCCGACCACCGGCGTTTCGCAACGCGTCCCGTGGCGAGCTGCCTGATTTACTTCCGACTTAGATACGGCCATAGTTTTGCGATTAATAAGGTAGATAGTGGAAAGTGAGGTAATTCAGCCGCCATGTGGAAGTGCATGGCGGATGCAAGTCGTTAAAGCGTGAGAGAGAAAGAGAGAATCTGCTATGTTCTGCATATCTCTCTCTCTCTCTCTCTCTCTCTCTCTCTCTCACTCTCCCGTTTCGTGCGATTCAAGAGTATCTGGGAAGAAAGATCGTCGTGAGAATAAAGAATCGTTTAAAGTATATAATTTTTAGTATATACCCGGCAAGATCTCACACCGAGACATTCTCAAAGATAACTTTCGTGGGACGTAAGACGTTCGTCCTTTTGGTTTTCTCTAACGAGAACCCGTTCCAAAGTCTCTTCGAAAGGCCGACTGACGTGTCCGAGGAAGCGCACCGTGTCCGTAGGAAGAACGAATATACGCTTGAACTTGCACGGAAGGTATGCAAAATGGTAATAACTCGACGCTTCCTCGCCCACGCGCGTCAGACGCATCCGTAGAAGTTAACCGAAGATTTATATTGCGACGAAGAGAGGCGATAAACGACGGAAGGCTACCCCAGGAATTGTCTCGTCTTAATTAGGATAAATTCTCTCGATCAAAATTCTTTTTGCCGTGTTACTTTTTTGCACATACGTATATCTATACAACGTATATACGAATTTCACACATATTATGCAGCAACGAATAAACTTTCTTTCTATGACCGAGTTTCCATGGTTATCGTGAATGGCCTTTCATATTAATTAACATCTCGCGTTACACACTATTCGCTTTACGCGTTCGCGCTACAATAGTTACAATAGCTGGTAAAGCCATTGTGTTATAAATTCGCTTCTTAATTAACGCGGCATGATTTCAATGCGTCCTGATCTCGTCGAACGATTTCCCACAGTTTCCTGAATGCGAAAAATAACTCTCGTTGGAATATATGACGAATCCCATAAGACCGTCTCTTTGTATTTTTCATATTAACCTTTTACGACATATATCTCGCCATTATTACTAGCGATATCGAGCTTAATAATTTTTTATGCTTTGCCACGACACGTATAACTTATAACCGTATAGGTAGCGTGCCAATTTTCACGCGATTCGTAACATCAATTTTGCCGCAGCCAATCTCATATTCAACGAGCTTATATTAGGATTACGTGTATGCGTGCGCTGCACAGCTTGATAGATACAGGTACACAGACATTGTACATACCACATATGCATAAGGATTCATGTAGTAAATACGTTCCCCATTCATTCTACGAAGATTACTCCTCGTATGCATCTTGAGTTGATTTTCTCTTCTCCCACTCTATCCTCTTACCTCGTGATATTGCAAACATTAGAGATCATGGATTTTCGAACCTTATCAAGAAATGGGATTATATCTATTTCAATAATGTACGAATTATGAAAGACATCATTCTCGTAGGATTATTTCTATCCTTTGTTTAATAATCGATATCTTTCTATTTTTTTTCAGGCATCAACCGGTTGGCTCTGGTGTTTGTTCTGCGCGTTCCTTCATTTCCATGACGTCGCATCGAAAGCCGGTATATACATTTAAACAATCATTTTTATACGGGATATAAGCTTAAAACATTGGAAAGATTTCAAATAGTATATAAATGTCGTGGTTTATAGTAGGCCAGAGAAAATATAGGTCGTTAGTCGGGTTGAACAAGATCGGTGTAAATTATAGAAAGTGGCTACGATATAAGGAGCCGATGGCTCGGTGATTTATTAGCGATTTACGCGAAAGAGAGGTACGTGATAGGTAAAGAGAACGGTGGTTAATTCTAATACGTTGTCTATTTTTATAATAAAAGACGGAAATCCGAGCGTGTACGCGATTATCACGACCGGCAAAACTCCGGTAGTAATTCCGTCTCTGTAAATGGTCAAACACGGTACCGTGGGAATATCTCTCTTTCCGCGTTAACTCTTTGGTATCGTGAAACCGTAACGCTTTTACCCTACGCATTAGGATTTCAAACGATAATAAAGATAAGAAAAAGTAAATGCCGTTGACGACCGTGTTTACTTAAGGAAACTCTTTGGAAAAACGAAAAAGGGAAAGAAGAAAATAAAGCGTTGAGTTAGACGAAACGTATGAACGTTTATAGTCGACCTAGTAAGTCGCGAGATAGTAAAGGCCGAACGTTGGATGCAAACGAACGATGGTTTCGTGCAAACGTAAGTAGGTAAGCCATGCATACATACGGTGAAGGCAAATGTCATCGAGCTGCATCTTCTCTCTTTTCTTTAGGTTTTCTTCGTCGGCCATTAGCCAGTTATACGTTAACCTTTTAGAGAAATATCGCAGCCAGGAGGCACGCGCATCTTCTTCGTTTTCTTCATCCTTTTGCGTTACGACTAACACAAGCTACGACGTACGTATTCTACCTTTTGTGTCGAGGTCCCTCTGCGAGACCTCAAATGACCCTGTCGAGGTGAGCGTCAAGCGTGCCACAAACATGCTTAGTAAGGTGCATTCTACACCTTCCGTACCGTCGCGACATCTTTGAATTATTATTAAGGAAGATCTTATCTCTTTAGGTATTATTTATTGGAAATGGGTTCTCTTCTTTTTTGTTTCCTTTCCTACATTCTCTCTTAGAGTATGTACTTACCTTGGAGTGCATTAAAGGGGGAGGGGGGGGGGGGTGGAAGGGGGAAGGGGAAAAAAAAAAAAAAAAAGAAAAATCTGTCGCAAGCTATTCAGGGAAAAGGAAATTCACGCCTCGTTCATGATCATATCGCGTTTCCTTTGGTTACGTTTACGAGAAGGAAAACCGATCTTCCTCTTGGCTTTGCTAGAAACGATAAAGCTCCAAGTTTTTCCGCAAGCGATAAGAAAAATTCGCGCTTAGCCGACGTCAAAGGGTATATGGCTCGTTGAATTCCGTCAGACTCGAGGTAAGATTCTTTAGACAGGAAGGAATTTTTCTTTTTTCTCTTTTTTTTTTTTTATTTCTTCGTGCTCGGAATGGAAGGTCGTTGCTCTTGGATCGATCACTCCGTTGACGTCTCGCTTTGATCTCGCCTTCGTCGATGTTTATTGCACGACGAGTAAGAAAATTCTCGGCCGCGTTGAAAAGCGTCGCAGGCACGTACGCGTTCATGAATTTTCATGGCTCTTTCAATGGTGGACCACGGCGTAGAAGGGTTGGCTTAAACGTACTTATAAAAAGTGTCGAGATAATTCGTTGAAAGACGACCGTTAAGACTCCTCGAATTATTTCATTTAACACGCTCGTTCTCGACCGTTTAAGTGCGAAAGAAAAGAATACTATAGTTCGCGGCGTTTATGGCTTTGGAGCAAGCTCGACAGTGAATTATTATGAAAGTAGTGGACGATCGAGAGGAGGAGAGATGCTATCCGATTTCTCGGTTTTTTCCGTGCCGAAGAAGACACGCACTTTTCTTCGGATCGATACCACGCCAACATTCCTCTCGTACACCGTTCCGAAACTAAAAAAAGGAAAGCTAAAAGGAAGAAAACTCGAAGAGGCCATTTCCTCTTATTCTCCCTATCAATCTCCGTCCTCTGTTTTCTCACTTGAGATCTCAAATGAAATTAATTGTCAGAGAATATAATTTATCACATGTCACATTAATAACGTTCTAACATCTATCCTTCTCCTCCTCCTCTTCTTCCGAATATTACAAGTTTTATTCGAAACAGTAGTCTCCCTTATCGGCTATTTCTACAGTTGTAACTTGGAAAAGCCTATCGGGCATCTAAACGATATGTTCCTATTCGGTTAAATCCCAAAGGCTTATGCGGATATCGAGTAATTCGTTTCGTCGTGTATTTACGTAGGCACGGATTTAAGATAAACGTGGTTAATGATAATAGGTGTATCGATGCTCGGGGAAGTCTCGTTAGCACGTAAATCGATTAATTTGCCATATCGTTAAATTCAGCTCGTGAAGAGGAAATGGAGGAGAAAATAGTGACGTGGAAAAGTAAAGAAGGGAGTGGAAGAAAAGGATAAAAGAAAACAAAGAAAAAAGAGAGAGAGAGAGAAAAGAAGCGTACAAGTGCACGCGAGTGACATTACAAGTGTTTCGCAACATCTGCCGCTTTGAAAGTGGCGCCTTTACGTTCTACCATTCAAGTCTATACCACGTAATGCCGGCTTTCCGTAATCTTTTACTCTTAACGCGAGTTAAGTTCTGCTCTTCCGCCGAGTCACCTTTCCGGCTAAGGGCTTCTCTCCCATCTGTCGAGCCATCTTGTTTGCGGCACCTTCTAAGCGGATTTGTCCACTTAAAAATGCCCACTTTGTTACCTACTCAACCGTGTAAGAGTTTAAAAATCGAAAACCACCGGCCAAACTTGATTTTAAACGACGAATTAACGTTAAACACGAATGCAATAAACAATGTTGCATGATTTCTCTCTCTCTCTCTCTCTCTCTCTCTCTCTCTCTTTCGAGATAATTGTCGAAAGAACGGAACTCTAAATCACAAGGCAAAACTAGTCGTAGTTCCGATCTAATCGTAATTATCTATTTCATTGCTCTGGTTTATTATCGGCTACCGTAAATAGGGGATACAGTAAAGTCAACTATAAAATAAGATTTCTTTTTTGTAATACAAATTGAATAGAAACGAATTTTATTATTTTCTTTTTTTTTTTTTTTTTTTCTTTTTGCATAATCGAGTAAAATATAATGTGAATTTATTAATGACCCGTTGACGTTCGATTTATCGTCAAGATCGTATTGACACGTCGTTTAATTTATTTCAGGTTTGTGCGAGGTGGAGTCCGGTCAATCCAACATTATTCTGGACATCGAGGAGAGCAGAGGAAACGGTGGGTCTCCCCCTTTGTATTTCAATTTCTCGTCTAATGTCGTACTCGGAGGGAGGAAAAAAAAAAAAGAGATTTACAATGTTTGACGTTCAAAGTATTTGAGGATTAATTCGTTCGTAACTTTTAAACATTTCCCCGGTGTTATTTTATTCTATTAGAACAGGGGGAGAAGAGGGGAGGGAATAAAAGGAACGATGAAGAATCATCAAGTTGTCTTCTTTTTCACTTTTTCTCCTTTCTATCGTGTATGCGTGCCACTAGGAAACGCGTCACTAATGAGTTATTGCTCGAGATTGCACCTAGTTCGCACGGATAACATTAATTATCCGACATAAAAAGAGTTGGAGAAGGGGTAACTCATCAGGAAGTTATTTCCTGGGCCGTTGCCGCGTTAAACACGTAATACCCTTTGCTGAAGCTTCTCGATCTCTGGGATGAAAGAGTAGCTTCGTTATTTCGAAAAGTATTTAAAGAAGCGATCGTGAAAAAGTTTCTTAGCTCGTTCGATAAGCACTTTCATATTTATTTTATTTTTTCTCACGGTTTAGCTATCGATCAGAAGACAACGCCGGAAGAGTTACCAGTGTCTGGCGATCCTTACAACGAGACAACGTTGGAGTTGATTTTTCCTGGCAGACAACCGCTCTTTAAATTGATCGGGAAGAAACTTCAGCTTTTAGAACCTTTGGATAGAGACGACGAGAATCTATCGCACGTTGTCTTTCAGGTGAGAAAGAGAACTTCCTCGTCGGGTGATATTAGGACAGGAAAGCGTTAATAGCAGAACCAGATCCCCGTCAAAAGTAACCTATAAGGTCCGAAAGGTCTTGCACGTTGTCGTTACGTAACAGCTTGTCACTTGTCTTGCCGTTTAACCCGAGAAAGTTACGAGCTGCATTCGACTACGACTCGTTGCGTGTCTCCTCGGTGCAAAAATAAAATATTACCGCAAGATCGAATCGAGATTGAACGCGATCTTTCCATTTCTTTTATATGAAAAGAGAAAACGACTGAAAGTATTTCATAGGTTCTCATTAACTGACACAGACTTTTATCGGTCTCATAATTATCCATTAAAAATTAATGAAATTTATTTGAACATTACGGTATGAGTGTTTTTTTAAATATTACGTTAAAGATAGGTCCGATGTTTCGTTAATAATAATTGGAGTAGGTACACCTGCGTGCTTCTTACATTTAGAAAATTACATTTAAATGGCGAACTGAACTGTCAATCGACGTACGCATTAAGGCGTATCGACTGGTGAAAGTTTACGAGCTACCTTTTCCTAATGTGATATCTACGAACCATGAAATATCACTTAACTGCTTTCAAACTGCGATAAAGATAGCGGACAGATCGCGTTGACACAAATTACTGAAAACCACAACGAATTCGAAAGAGTTTTTGACGTATAATATATACGTATATACGTATGTATATACATATATATCTAACTTTTAAACATATACATGGTAAAATCGAATATAAATTAAATTAGTAATCAATCAATAGACGAGGTTTGCCTCGTTACTAAGACTGGACCAGGTAATCCGAGGATGGAAATCGAAAGCCTTTATGGCTTTTGCTTGCTTCATCGCGCGTTGTTAAAATCGAACGATCGCATAAACGAAGCGTCCAATGGCTTTGAAGTGCTGATCTTCGAAGGATATCGAAAATAAATTTACTAGGATCGTCCTGTAGCGTTTACATTTTAACGATCATTCTTTAGTGTGAGGGTTTCTTTTTTCTGTTCTTTTTTTTTTTTAGTTGAGCTGCACCGTCAAGCTGACCAACAAGAAGCGCACGATACCAGTTATCGTCAGGGTTTCAGATATCAACGATAACGCACCTAAATTCATCAATACGCCTTATGAGACTACCGTACCTGAGGTGAGTTTCTCTCTCTCTCTCTCTTTTATTTCGTACAAATATTAAATTACTAATTTGTTTACTAATTTGACGGTAAATTATAAGTTACAGACAGAATAAAAACATTCGTCGAGTCGGACTGTAGAACATTAGGAACATTTTAATGAACGTTTTGATGAAAGGAAGGTGTAATAACGCGTAGCTCTCTATCGTAGAAATATAAGTTCAAGGTGAAAGGTTTTCTCGGCGATAAAGCAGAAAGAGGAATCGTTGGTGTGAGTTAATTGCATGACTCGATTAGCAAGATCGTAGGAAATGATAATGGTCTGTTAATCGAGGGTCACGGCTCGATTATTTCACGTTAAGCGTCAACTATGAACGACGCGAGCGAGTTACCAGTTAGACCTCTGCGTGTCAGCTTCGACGATTACTACGATTAACCGAGAAATTACTTTGATCGACCGGATTGGTAAACCAGAATCGTGAAACAGAACGATCTTCTCGAGGACTTGAAAAATCCCGAATATTGCCGATCAAGTATACGATAACGAAATAGAAAGATTCGATCTTAACAATTATTGGATTCAAACGTTATTATCCCTTTTATTTTTTCTAAATCTCAATGATACGGTCCACTACGGTCCACTCGATCCTCTTATTTTCTGTTATCTCGTTACGAGCACAAGGACGATGCATAATCTTTTAACGAGTGTACCGGTCTGAGTGGTCCGCAAGATGCGTTTAAGATATCCCTCGATGTAAAAATCTATACGTTGCTTCGAAAGCAACGTCGCGGAACCGATAGTAAAGCTTCGAGTTAAGGACCGTTAGCATAGGCAATTCGATGCTCGAATAACGGGAGTTATTCGGCCGAAACCGCGTAAATTATAATCTCTTTCTATTTTCCCTATAAATCAAACTCGATATATTTCTTCTTCTTCTTCTTCTTCCTTTCCCCTCTCTCCCTTTGATATCAAATACCACGATGCGCACCGGTGAAAAGTAAATTTTGCATTTTTTTTGTATTATTCTTTTTTTTGCTTCTTTATCCTTTTAGCTGACGCCAGTCGGTTCGACGATCTTTAAGAACGTCGTTGCGATCGATGCCGATGCAGGAGTGAACGGTATAGTTGAATACTCGATTGCACCAGGAGACGGAACAGGAATTGGTAACAACGATGGGGTCGGTCGCAATAGGATCACAACCGCGGATGGTTATGGATACTTTAGCATCAATTTGCCTCATCAGGGTCAGGTTACCGTCAATCGTACTCTTGACTTTGAGAGAACGCAACGTTACTTGGTCACTATTCTGGCTTCTGTAAGTATTACCTATATATATACACACATATATATATATATATATGTGTGTGTGTGTGTGTGTGTGTGTGTGTGTGTGTACATACGTGTACTGTATCAACGGATGATACGTAATATATATTCGTATATACTATTATACGTAAGTATCTAGTATGGAAGAGAGAGAGAGAGAAAGAGAAAGAGACTCTCTCGTCGTAGGAGAACGAGGACAGGTTAGATACGACGTGTAGAACGGTGACAGGGCTATTCGACGACAATAATCGAGAATAACGCTTACTAAGCGGCAATGTCTTCCACCGGTAGTTACCAGAGTTGTATGCTTTCAACTCTTGAAAAACAGACACACGGTAGATACGTATGGCGCGAGTATAACGGTAGCCCTTTATCTAGAATAATATAGCTTCCGATACGATGAAGGTTTCCTCGTTCTTTCGATTTTCACCACGAGTAGTAATCACGTTATGTAATAATAATCCATTTTCTTTGATACGTTGGATAAAATTATTATTATCTTTGTCTTTTTTCTTTATAGCCGTCTAAGTGATATCATTGAAAATGATTCGACTCGTTCATGTGGTCAACAAATTTTAATTGAAACGTCATGCGATCGAGTCAAATGCAGGAACGCGTAAAATGTATTTCTACTTGAAAGTGATTCAATCGGAACATTTAAAAGCGTATCGTGACAGCGCGAATTATTTATAAAACAATGTCGATAACGATTCCTATTGTCGTCGTAAAAGCGACAAAGTCGGTGGTCACTTGACTGACTCGTTTCACTCGTTGTTCCTTTTATAACGATTCGCAAGGAGCACAAAGAATCGATTGGAAAGCGCAAAATCGTCTTGTGTCGGCAGGTGGAGACTCGAGGCGATCGTCGGTATGTTTTATTAACGATCGGAACGACTACTGGCTACCGTTTCATAATCAACCTGAGACAATGTCCCTCGTGGTGGTCGAGTCAGTCGTCCGTGAAGCCGAGTATTCCCTTAATTCTATGTTAAACGGTGATTGTTACGAGAGAGGTATCTCCGACAAACTGAAAGAACGACGGAGAAGGAGGAGGATAAAAAGAGAATGATGAGGAGGTGGCGAATGGAAAAGGAAAAGGGAAAGAAGAATGAATGGTCGTTGGTCGGTCGAACGTGTGGGCCGTGCATGGGACAGGACAAAGTCGATGAGTCACCTCGACGAGTCTCCGATTTCGCACCATATTCGCCATTAACATGTCCTTCCTCATGCGAGTTCCCCCTTAGCATACTAAACCCCTGATGATTTCGTTTCTTGGCTCGTCCCGCGAACCTGTCCGTGGTAAAAACTATTCCACCTAATTCCACGACAACGACAACGATAACAATTCGTGTGATAATATTTTCCCAACCAAAGTAACGTCGTTAAGTCGTTATTCGATGAGCGCGAATCTGATCAAACTCTCAAGATTTTTATCCCGATCGTTCTACGTTCTTACGCAAGAAGTACGTAGATCTTTAAACACAGGAGGAAACAAACTAGCGTAACGTGTGAACGTTAACGCGTTGATCGGTTAAGCGTGTTCGCGCTTAAGTTTCCCGAACGATCTTACGATCTAGCGAGAATCTCGATGTTCGACGCGCTTCGCTTCCTTTGGAAAAAGAGAACGGTAATCGGTATCGCGATAGCGCATAGAAATACGCACTTATACGAGCCTGTTTAAATGTTTTATCAATTCGATAGAACTTTATTCGATCTCACGAATCGATTCGTACTTTCTCTCTGGTTATGGACATTTCTGTGTCCGGGAGAAGAAAAAGCAAAATTTCGAGAAATATTTCAACGGTAGCGATTCACCGTAAATTAACGAATCGTGATTTAAAATGATTTCTTCTTGCAGCGTAGTTGGACAGTTCGAAAGTTCTATCATTGAGTGAAATCTATTCGATAGCATGCGATTTTCTTCGTCGTCACGGTTTCAATTGCGTGCCGTCTCGAAACGATGATTACCGATCGTTTTCTTCCTCGTTCGAGCGACTCGATTCGATATTAGATGGGCGATCAACGGATAAGCCAAGTTCTCTCTGCGCTCTCCGATCGGCAATAAAGCAATGAAAGATGGAAATGGCTCGAGCGCGACGTCTAGCGAAATTTTTCGTTCACGTAACTTGACGTGTGGGTAGAATGAGAGGAGTAAGGAGAAGGAGGTATAAAATTACACGGATGGAACGCGATTCGATGCAACGATCTTATCAGCTGGTCGTAGAAAAAGGAGACACGCGCGTGCAAGGTGTGCACGAAGACGCGTTGTTTCCGGTAAGTTCGCTTTAAGGAATTCCTTCTCGCGAAGCGTGTTTCTTTTATCTTTGTTGGAGAAAGAACATACGGTGCATACATATGCATAAACATTCCGCGTAGCTTCGCGCACGATCGATAATAATATATGTAGTCCGGCGCAGAATAATCCTCGTCTCCTATCTGTTAAAAGAAAAGGAAGAAGAAAAGAAAAAAAGCAAGAAAGAAAGAAAGAAGAAGAAAAAAAGAAGAATAAGGAAAACAAAAAAGAGGAGGGAAAGATAATAAAGTTCGACCAAGGTGGAATATCGTTGGCTCGAGTGGTCGGCCACGACAATGGAACTCCTTAATCCGGTGAAAGTGTTCCTGGCATTCGTGCTTTTAATAGGAGCCTTTGGTGGCACTATCGACGGCGCTACCGAGTTCTCGACTGTGAGTGAATAGAGAGAATGTGGCTTTGTAGCCGTGGCACGCGATCGACGGAATCTGTGAAGTTCTCTCTCTTATTTAACCTTTATGAAGTATTTCTCTATAGCTCGAAAGTAGCAATGTAGCGCGGTAATTGTTTCTTATCGCGAACGCAATGATTTTATGGATAAGAAATAGTTTTAGAAATCACATTTTCCAATAACAGCTTCGAATACTTTTTCTTTTCTTTTTTTCATTATTCAACGATATCAAATAGATGTTATCTGTTAATTAATCATGAAATGATCTTGTCGTCCATTAATTATACAAGGAACTCGTGATTCTTTCTCATTGCCACCGTGCATCCTAGACTTTTAAGAGTTCTAACGGTAAAACGAGATCGTGGTTACCGCCCTCGAACACGCAACGTCGTTCTTCTCTCGACACGACGATCCAACACGACGATTCCAGAGCGTTTTCTTTTTTCCTTTTTCCTCCTTCTTTTTGTTACTCCTTCGCCAAGACCACGAACGATTAAGTAGGCTTGAATTCTTGCGATGGCCTCGAAAAAGCAAATAAACGAATTCAATGAAAAAGCGAGAAAAGAGGGAAGACGGATCTAACCGTATCGATAATCGTACCACGTAGGATTATTATCGACGATCCTACAGAGAGAGAGAGAGAGAGAGAGAGAGAGACGAAAGCGGCAGACAATTACACAGGTGAACGCACCACGTCGAAGAGGCGTGCGGTAGATCACAGCTCGGCATCGTAGCGAGACGCGTTGCAAGCAATTTCGCGTTGCAAGCTCGAGATTACGCCCATAAAGCAATACCGGCAATAGTCGGCGTTGCTGCTTTGCGAATGCTCCAGGAGACGCGATCGATATCCAGCTGAAGGAAAAAAATCGAAGCCGACCGAGTCGAACGACGCCATTAAACTATTCCTAAGGGAGCTCTAGCCGATAGATATGGAGAGGAACGTTGAGAGAGGGCGAAGGGAATAGAATGGAAGAAGGTAAATGAGCTCCCTGAACGCAATCGAGGCCGATAGCCATTGGCAATTGGAATGGCTTTTGCGTATATTAGAGCCATTGCATCTCTCTACGATCGATGTTTAACCTCTATTTCCATGGGATATCTCATCTTTATCTATTTCTCCCTTAATCGTTCTGTTTGTTTGTTCGTTTCTCATAAAAAAATTACCGTACTCGTACGAATGCACGTCGAGTATTTTCTAGGATACGCTATCGAATTGATCGATCGAAGCCGAGTTTTATCGAATTAAAACGATATACGTTGTAGAAACTGCAGAAGCTGTTCGTGGTTGATACAAGTGTTGCTCCTTTGAATATTATACGAGGAACATTATTCATTTAGACATTGAAAGAGAGAAAGGGCTTTTCTCTCTGCTCTCTTCTTCCTTATTCCGCGTTTCTGGTCGAGGAACGAACGCATCGTAGCTCGCGGAAGCGTGGAAAGGAAGACGTAGGATTCGGTCGAACGATTCGACCGTCCCAAAGAAAATTTATTCGCGATCGACTCGCTCGGTTAAATGTACTTAGGTAACATACATAGAATGGATAACAGTTCCCATTTGTCTTTCTCTCTCTCTCTCTCTCTCTCTCTCTCTCTCTCTCTTAGTCTCTAGTCTCTCTTAGAGTACGCTTGGTTTTTCTTTGTCAAGAGAAATGTATTACGTTCAATCCATAATATTAGCTGGATCATTCATAATTTTCTATTTTCGCTAAAAATAATGCTAAAGTCGGGATTTAAATTGATATCTTTAAAATCGAGAGAATACCTTTAATAGACGTAGATGCGAACAACTTTACGTTACAACGTATGATTTTCATTGATTTATCAGAGCTACTGAAATCCCAAGATACACGGCCCATTCTTACTCTTATTCTTCCTTTGCAAGCAAAAGGAAATTGCATCGAGATTACCGGTAAACGGGCCACACCCGGTTCAGGCTGAGAAAAAAATGAGAGAAAGAGTATGAGAGAGAGAGAGAGAGAGAGAGAGAGATCCAGGAAGAGAGATTTTACTCCAGCGAGCAACGGTGCTCTCGTTTTCTGGGTCACGAGAATCTTAATCCTCGGTCTCGAGGCTCGATTCACCAACGACATGATACAACGCTTCGATCGCCTTCTGTTCCATCGAACGAGATTTTAGAAAGTGCCTGAACAGCATCCTCCTGTAGATACACGAGACATAAGAGAGTATATTTTCCATCGAAAATCGTATGTTAAGTTATGTTAATACCTACTCGAATTCGTACATTAGTATTCATTTTCTTCCTTTCCTTTCCCAAATAGAGCTTTCCTTTACCCTTTCTTTTTTCTCCCTCCTTGCACGGTTTTGTAGAAAAAGGTTAATGATTTAGGAGCAAGTTTAAACCGTAAACTCCCTTATCTTATCGAGTTTACTCTATTACGTTGTTTTAAGTATGTAAATCGGTGTAAATCGGTAGGATACGTTCCAGCCAAACTTACAAAAGGGAAACAGGTAATAATACAGGATAATATTCTTTAAGATTATAAATTATACCGTGCTTTTATAGGATAGGGCGTTGAACGTATCGGATAGATTCACATCCACGACCACCTTGACTGTGAACATCAGAGACGACGATGATCAAGATCCATCCTTCATCTACCAAGGTTGTATGCTGCTGGATGGCGCCTGCATTAATCCGGAATACTCGGCATCCGTACGTATATAACGATAACGATCTATTCGTGTAAAAATTTTCTTTAATCCTGTCAGGTGAGATTTATTTTGCGAAGAAAGGCAAACTGGCGTTTAAAAACGACGCGATATATATTTGTTTTTTTTCTTTGGTTTTTCTTTTTTTTTTTCTTTTTTTTTTGTCTTACTCCTTTGCGATCATCATTGGCCATTATCTCGAAGTTTTAAATTTAATTCATCGTAGCGCGCACTAGTGTCCTTTCTAATTCCTCCTCTCTATGGAATGGCCTTTCAACAGGTATCGAGTGGAGTATTGTCGGGAATATTGAACATATCACCGGAGAAAATACAGGCAGTTGATATGGACAGCATAAACGCACCTATTCATTATTCATTTCTCAGTGGAAATCCATCCAACTACAGAGATTTCTTCGAGATCAATCCGAATTCAGGTGCGGTCAAGCAGATCAAGGCTGTCGACACGTCGGTCACTAAAAAGTTCGACATAATAATAAAGGTTAGAGATAACGAAATTGAATATTATAATGCGTTCGGTGTAACGGGAGAGCGAACGATGATCCTCTGTTATTAATTCGATGTAATTTAATCGACGTTAATGGGATAGAAAGGAGCATGGTAGCGAGTCGTCCTTAATAATCGATTATCATCTTCGACAGGCGGTAGAGGTGTCGGAAGCAAAACGATCTGCCACGGCGAAGCTGATAATCACGGTGAAACCGGTCGACAGCAATCCACCGGTGATCACAGCTTCGAACAACGAGGGTTTTGTCGACGAGAATGCGCCGGTCGGTACAAAGGTCATCGATAAAAATGGCAAGCCAATAACGCTTACCGTATCCGATGCCGATCTGGTAAGTTTTAATTTCCTGTATAATATCTCTTACTCGTTTCCCGGGCAACGAGCCGTGAACGCACGGCATTTAATTTTCGTCATTGTTTGGCGAAAACGAAACTATTTACCCGTTAAAACTCGGTAGTTCGAGCAAAACGTTACGACAATCGTAGGAAAAAGTGAAAGCGAGCCGAAAGCGACGCTTGAGTAATCATCCTCGATTTACCGAGCCGTGTACGCCGATTTCGATTGTTTCGTCTGAAAACTATGAAACGTGTGTATCTTCTTGCGAACGATCTCTGTCGAGTGAACGTTAGTTACTTACGTACGTACATATACATATGTATGCAGCTTAGTCGTGATGTAAAAGCTATTTTGTAACTAGAGCGACACGTTCATCGGCCGGCGAAGACGTTCCTTTCTAATTATTTGATTCTTCTCGCGGGAATAAGGCGCGTGAGCGTTGAGCAAAAAAAAAAAAAAAAAAAAAAGAAAAGAAAAAAAAAAAGAAAAGAAGAAAGGAAGAAAAAGCGAAAGGCCGAGCAAATGTAACGAATCAATTCGTTCTTTATTTAATCAATGTGATAATCGATCGGGAGGGAAGCTTATCGAGTGCAAAACTGTGTATTAATGTGCCGGAAGCTTTGACGTAAAATCGTTGATATATGTTATCGCCAAAGTTTCGAAGCTTGCAACTTGAGTTTCACGAAAATTCCTTGCTTTTGCATATGGGTTAACGAGTTCTTCAGCCCCGTTCTACGTTCTCTTACGTGGCAAACATCGAGAGAAGGAGGGAAGGAGAGGAGACTATTTTGCCTCTTAACGGCGGTCTTCAGAAGTAGTTGGAAAAATACGAACTGGATAGTTAGAATCTTACGGAAATTACGTCTACGAAATGGTACGGAGTTTTAGTTAGCCCTACCTTGAATTTCTTCTCTGTTCTCTCGTTCATAGTAGAAACTAATGGACACATTTTCAAGAAAGTTATTATAGCCGACCAACCGGCCGAATAACTCGACCATTTTCATTCCCAATGCCCCTTTTGTTCTGCCCACGATATTCTCGATAATATATAGGACCTGTGTGTCTAGAAATGCAGAACACGGACTATCTGCGTGTCAGTGTAACGCGCTATAATGTTGTTCGTGCCGCGAATTCAAAGGGAGAGGTTAATATCGTCGGACGATCATCGTCAAAAGAGAGAATATATATGTATTGAAATGCATTTGAATTTCTACTATTAGAGATAATTAATAATAGATACTCGAACGTATCGTAGTTTCAACGTATTTCAATCTGTCTGCAGGGTGTCGACGATCCAAAACCAGCGTACACGTTCGAACTAACAACGAGTTACTTTTCGATCGATCCGTCTGGCGTCCTGATCGTTAACGAGGAAAATCTCGATCGGGATCCACCGAATCCTGGCCGTTTTCGATTTCAAGTAGTAGCCAGAGAGAAAACGGGCTTGGCCGCATCGGCGCCGCTTTCTTTCGTCGTGACGTTGAACGACGTTAACGATAACGCGCCTCATCTTCCAATGACAGCACCGATTTCGGTCCAGGCCGGTGAGACGAGACGCCAAGTGACAAAGGTATTTTAACTATACGTTCAAATCCCGCGATAATTTTCTCTTCATCGATTTCATCCCAAATCCCGAGCGAAGTTTCTTGTCTCGTTAATTGAAAGAAAACATAAATATAGGTAGAGGCGACGGACAACGACGAGGGTGAGAACGCCGAGATAACGTATAGTATTTATCACGTCTCAAACAATGGACTGCACAAGTTCAAAATAGATCCTAAAACTGGTATTATCGAATCTGTGAGGAAACTCAATGCAGGAGAACAGTACAGCATAACAGTTCAGGCTACCGACAAAGGTGGCAAATATTCTCAAACTATCGTCGAGGTAAATGTTATTCCTGGACCGAATACGAGGAGTCCAATTTTCCAACAGCCCGTATACGAGGTACAAGTTAGCGAGGGTGCTTCGATCAATTCTACGGTTGCCACTATAACTGTAAGTTTTCGTACGAATAATTCACCTCTCTCGAACGAATCGAACGAATAACGAATAATCGGGTATTATTAACTCGCGAATTCGAATAATTTCATAGGCCGTTGATCCGGAAAACGATCCCGTCTCATATTCCATTGTTTCGGGAAATGATCTGAGACAGTTTGCGATTGGTGACAAATCCGGCGTTATCACCGTCATAAGAAAATTGGACAGAGAAGATTTGACTCGTTATCAATTGGTGAGCTCAAGTATTCCGAATGAAAAACGTATTACCCATAATCGTATGATCATTTGATTGGACGTTATCGTTTCGTATTATTGTCGATTTAGTTGATAAAAGCAGAGGACACCGGTGGACTTTCGAGTACGGCTACGGTCAATATCAAGGTCACCGACATCAATGACAAAAATCCAGAATTCGTCGAGCTGCCATATCAATTTTCCGTAAAGGAGGGCGAGGCACGTAAGTTGATAGGTCGCGTACATGCCGAGGATGCCGACGAGGGTATCAATGCGGAAATCACTTATTTCGCTCCGGATGATATTCCATTCACGGTCGATCCCGAGACCGGCGACGTCCTCACGAAGATCGTTTTGGATTACGAGCAGAATGACGTAAGTACTTACCAACGGAACGATTTTGATATACGCGCAGACATTAGAATTTTCAGGAGCTCGAGCTTTAAAAAGAAAAAAGGGAAAAGAACATTAATTGGAGGAAGTGTTAATAACGACGAAGCTACGAAATAGCTTTTATTTTCTTTCCGAGTTTTGCGAGAGCTAATTAAAAGTCCCCTAATTAAATACGTAAATACGATATGAACGTGAACGTATAAACTTCGTGGGTGGAATAACTCGCGAGGGGTTTCAAAGAGTTCCAAGAATCATTTTTATTTCTATCTTTGAAACTCTCACGTTTCAAAGAAGTTTGCCGCCGTCCTTTTAGATTTTCCTGCTCGATTTTACGTTCCTAGTGTTTCAATTCTAAATTTTGTGTCGTGAATTCGAAGAAAAAATTGGCAAGAACGTCGAGAGAAAGGACGACCGGGAAAAGGTTTCTTTTCGAAGATGTCCAGTCCCGTTGAGCTATACAAACGAAACAACTTTTACGAATACATGTGGCGAGTTCTGGCGAGCTCGTTCAGCTCGTTACACGGAAAGCTATTGTGCGAGAATATTGTGGGAAGTGCATTATTCGCATACCTTGTTTCTCTCCTCATTTCCCCCCCCCCATCCCCATCCCCCCCTCTCTCTCTCTCTCTCTCTCTTATCGGATTCTACGAACAATAAAGAAAAATTTTATCGCTCTAATCTCGTACGATTCAACCGAGTGAATCCTTTTTCCAACGCATAGAACGGATCTTTCGGTACTGTTTGTTGTCGAACGAAATGAATAATTCTCTTAATACTTCTAATTCGATAAAATTGATATCTCTTCTTCTTAGGAATATAAATTCGTGGTAACCGCGAGAGACGGAGCACCTGATTATCGCTTGGCAACTGCAACCGTTACCGTCAAAGTGATAGACGTAGAGGATGAAGTTCCAATATTTCGTCAGAGTAGCTACGAGGCCCGAGTTAAGGAGAACGTCCCGGATTACATGGTGATACAAGTGATGGTGAGTGTCGAATTGAGTTTTTCCGTGAAGACAAAAAAATATGGCAATAAAGAAGATGGGTGACAAAAACAAAAAATAAGTAAATAAATGAAACAAAAAACGAAAGAAACTCATTCTATTTGGCAAATGAAAAAAGATGAAACCCGTTTCAATAAGGATAGAACGTTTCTCCGGGTTAAGGCTAACGCGATTAATTTCAGGCCGATGATCCGGACACAAAGAAGCAAATCACATATACGATCAAGCAAGGCGACATCGAACTCTTTGCCATAGACCCGAAGAATGGAGTGATAAAAACCACTCGTGGTCTCGACTATGAAAGAGAGAGCCAACATATTCTTATCATCGGGACGGTCGAGAACACGAGCGATCTCCCTGGTTCTACCACGAGGGTCGTCGTCAATGTCCAGGTATCGATCGACGTAGCCTTTAGACTGAAAAAAAAAAAAGATGCCTTTGAAATGCGCTTATATGGATAAAGTGCATACAGATATGCATATATTATAAGTAATTTTAAAACCATTAATATTAGAGGTAAGAATTTATGCTCGACGTTTAACGGCTTGATAGGACGTTAACGATATACCACCGATCTTTACCATGGTACCTCGACCCATTACGCTGGATGACGACTCACCTATAGGAACGACGGTTATCAATCTCGTCGCCGCAGATTCTGACGGTACGGCACCCGGAAATCAGGTAATTAAATTAACGGAAGAGCGCGTTAGAGAGTTAGCCAATCGTGTAAACCTTGATTTCGATATCCTACTTTAGGTGCGATACGAGATTATAGGTCGTGGTATAGCCAGCAAATACTTTGTCATCGATCCTGATACCGGAGTGATTAGAATACGAGATGATCTTCGAAAAGAAACCGACTCCGAATATCAGGTATCCTATGAGACGAACTATCTGGGATCAAACGGAAGGATCATCCTGGAATTTTCTTTATTTACCTTCTAACAGGTGGACGTACGAGCATACGACATGGGCGAACCTCGATTGTCATCCGTGACAACAGTCCCGATTTTTGTTCGACACGTCGCCACTGTGCCGCCAGAGGTCGGCTTGGGCTTTGCAGAGAATTCGTACAACGTCGAGGTACCGGAAGATGCTGCCGACGGGACGTTGATAAAGATAATTACGATCATCAACAGTCACGCTCATGATTCGACGCCCTTGAAATGTGAGATTTACAGCGGAAATGAGAACGATTTGTTCGAGGCGAATGTCACCGAGGAGCGCAATTGTGCTCTTAAATTGAAAAAGGCTGCTCTCGACTATGAGACAACCGAATTTTATCAGATCAAGATCAGGCTAGAGTCGTTGTCCGGTTTATTGAATTCTGGTCGCAACACAACCATGGTAAAAGATTTTTTTTATTTTAATATATCCGATCGATCGGCCAGCCTCGATCGATCGGATCTACAAAATCATATATATATATATATATATGATTTTTTCTTCGGCAACAGGTAAAGATTCAAGTCATAGACGTGAACGACAACAAGCCGGAATTTATCTTTCCCGAGGACGATTACAAACTGAGAAGGGCTCGTTACTTTGCTGCGATACCTCGAAATGCACAGTTCGGATCGAGTGTTATACAAGTAAAAGCACACGACAAGGACAACGGGAAATACGGAAAATTGGAGTATAAGATTCTCGAGGGACGTGGCTCTGATTATTTCGCGATGGATGCTTTCTCTGGAATAATACGAACTACCGCGACCTTTGACAACGTCGATCCTTCCGAGTTACCCTTTAAATTCGACGTGAACGTACGTGACAATCCAAACTCGACGATAAACTTCAATTCGATTGTTGCCCCGGTGATAGTTAATTTAATAGGCGAAGAAAATCTATTGATCCTGGTAATTCAGGACGCAGCACCTGAGGTACTTCAGAAGGATGCTAGGAGAATGGCGAACATCATCGAGGAAAAGAGTGAACTCTTGGTTGGTATCGATAGAATCGCCGTTAGGAAGGTTCGGACGAAGAATGGAACGGTCGAAACTTATCCCCAAGACTCGGACGTTTGGTTTTACGCTATCGATCCTGATACTGAACTGATATTGGATCGCAATAGCTCTAGAATCCAAAGGTAATTCTTTATATATATATATATATATATATATCTTTTCTCGAACGAAATTTAGAATCTCCTAGCGACGAAATGATTCCTAGATATTGAAAAATATCTTAAGAACGACATATATTGTTTTTGAACGTAATATCCTACACGATCTCGTAACTCGCATTACTCTGAGAAGGATCGTAAAGTCATTCTCCGATAAGAGCAGTAATTTCTCAAGTCTACGTATAATTACGAACAGCAGGTACGCCGCCCGGTTTGTAAATTCCAGTAGACCTTGAATACTTATCGCTCGTGTCGGTACGCCAGACGCGATAGAAGCGTGCATTGCATTTATTTGCGCCGTTCTATTTTTTGCAGGTCGATCGTCGAAAGAACTGCGGTATCGAACATCACGTTTGACGTTTCGACGTTGGTACGCGCTAACGCAATCGACATACACGCACCAGTAATGTACGCGGAGCCCGTTCGCACGCAAACAGCTGTGGCGTTCAGCGGAGAAGTATTCCCATATGCTCTGATCATCATAGCCTGCGTCATCCTCATACTTGGAATCGCCGGAATAATCTACATCTGCATATCTTGGTCCAGGTATTTTTCATTCTTTATTTTTTTCCTTTACTCGCGTCATTTTTTCTACACTTTTTTATTTAACCACATAGTCGTTCGCTGCCACGTATAAACGATCAATTGAACGACTTGCATATGTGGTATTGTTATTCGATCGACCTACTTTTTTTTGTTACGAAACAAATGAAAATGCGAATTTAGGAATTACATACTCGTAATGTATAACATTTTCATAAATGCGTTTGCTCGTTTCATTTCGTATGTAAACGAATTTTTTTCTCGTTCCACCATCGATGTGAATATTCATGATGGTATTTTTTTTCTAAAGTACTATCCGACTAGGCGCATTTCTCGTACAAATTCGTTGTTCCCTTTATTAGAACCATTAAGTCTAATTAAAATTTCCGGAACGAATAGACGGGAATGGTGCGTCGCGTCGCGTTAAAACTCTTACATAAACGAATATATATATATATATAGACAAATATAAAGGAATAAAATGAAATCATACAGGTATAAGGCATACAAGGAGCGAATGCAACGGATGTATGTTGTACCTCGTTATGATCCCGTCTACGTCGAGCCCAATTTGAAGGAATACGAGACGCAGGTGCTTCAAATGAGCGTCCCCGTAGATGACAATGACAGTTACAACGACTTGCAACTTGACTTCAGCAACAAGAATCATGCCTTCAGTTTGGACAACGTTAGTTATATTACCAAAGACCACGGTGGGAGTACCGGTAATAATCAATTCGATCGATTTATTTATTCGTTCGTAAATCAAATGAAAAGTATTAAAATATTATTTCGTGACTTGGTAAAGGTGGTTAAAGAAAAACGGTCCATTGTAGAATGAGTATTTTAAATATGATCGACCGTAAAGAAAAAGGAAGAAATCATATTGGAAAAATATTACGTTGGATATTTTACCAATCTTTTTTCGCCGCATAGGTACTACAATGGTTAATCTTTCTTTCTTCTTTTTAAGGCCAACAAAGTCCTGTGAGTTCGGAAGCTGCGACCACGGCTCGAGCCTCTAGTATAGCCGGGAATCATGCGGAGGGTAACGTCCATTCACTTCGACGATCGACTCTTGGTCGTAAGAATCACACAACCAGCAACAGCAATACCATCAATAATCACGACACCACCACACCCGTCCTCAATCCTCTCTACAATCATGGCGGTGATCTACTCAGTGCGAGTCCTTCCAACGATAACGTTACGTTCCGAGAAAAGAAGGACTATTCTCATCTCGGATTTACTTACTTGTACGAGCAGAGCCCCGTGGAAACGACCACTGAATTGTAAGCTTGATCCGTTATCGAGTTCAACCGAAAAATTTCCATGTGAATTACGACTTTGCGATATGAAGAGGGAAGAATTTAACCGGGAATAGAATAGAATTCTCTCCCGGGGAATGTGCTTTGCTAAATTTCGAATGAAATACCAGGGACCTTTTCTTCCACTTTCCTGAGCGTGTTCCTTTGAAAAAGAGGCTCGCATTCGTAGCAGTCTTTCCGCAGCGAATTTATTAATAATGACCTCGCTGATATTTAAAAAAAAAAGTGCCAGAGATCTTTTCTCCTTTATTTTATTTTTTTTTTTGTTTTTTTTTTTTTTTGTTTTTTTTTTTTTTTTTCTTTATTTTTTTTCAAACGAACGCATCGAAGCGTTTTTATTAGCTAGAAGAAACGACGAGAATTCCTTCCGTATGGATTATCACCGCGCGGTGATCGATAGCGAACGACGTACCAAGAGTAAGAGAAACTCGCGAGGGATCGCGAGCCTATACTATATTTTTTCTTCTTTTTTCTTTTTTTTTTTTTTTTTTTCGAAGATACAAATCCTCTTTGACAATCTCAACGAGAGTACGGATGCCGTGAGAAATAATTTTCATTGGAAATATCGGGATAGAGAGAAAAGAAATGAAGAAAAATATGGCAAATACGTAGAGATAGGAATATATGTATATTTTTTTTTCTTCGTTCGATTAATCGATTTTTTACTCGTTCATCGATCAGTCGTGCAATCTTTGATGACAATCAATTAAAACAGCCCATCGAGAGCCAACGGACTTTTATCCATCAAAGTTTTTAAGCGTTTTACTTTTCTCTTTGAACGCAACAACGTACGGCTTTTAATCGCACGGATAACGAATAGTACTAAGGGTTATTTTATCGAAAGTCTATGTGCCGTCCAATGAAAAGAAATATATAGGATGTAGCGTTTTTGCAGAAAAAGGAGTGAAAAAATTGTCTGAGTGTTCTTTTCTTTTTTTTTTTTTTTTTTTTTTTTTTTTTTTTGTTTTGTTTGTTTTTTCAGTGCGAGAGTGAGTTGTCAGAATGATCAAAGGAATGTATGAAAGGAAAAATACCGAATTTGTATTATATCATTTTATCATAATATTTATATTATTGCGTAAAGTTCTATTGCCTCCTTTCGAATAATTTTATTGTATTATATGTACGCGTGTCGTTGTTAACGTATACGTTAAAGAAAGCGCGGGAAAACCGAATAAGGAGAGATTCAAGCAAATCCATCGTTCCCTTTTAAAGTCCATTGAGTTTTTATCAAGCGATCGTCTAGATCGTCGAACGTGTTGTGAAATCCATGTACTTAATGGGAGATAATTAGGATTAGGTATTAATGTCGTAACGTTTGATTACTGCGGCACCGATGAACAATTTCGATCCTTTCATAATCTACATTTTCTCTAGTCTTAAGACGAGAATTTAATAACACGTCGACGCATGAACGTTGCGCACACGCACGCAAACACACACACGCACGCACGCACGCACGCACACACACACACACACACACACACACACACACACATACATGCGCACAGTTACACGCACTCGGAGATCGTATATTTTGCTCGACGGATACGTGATCGGTGTTCCGCCCGAGATGAAAAAATTTCTAACAGGTATCATTTCACTCGTGGTTGAATATTATTTATGAACGAGAAGAATAGCGACGATTGTATAAATTGTTAATACTTAAATAATAAATTTATTATATTTACATAAATAATTAAAAATACGATTACGAACTCTTTTACCCATGGAATATTTCTCGTTTTGGGGGAGAAAAAAAGAAAGAAAAAAGATTTTCATTAAGATTTCGAAAGGTTCGAGTTAATTATCTAGATCGAATTAAAAAAAAAAAAAAAAAAAGAAAAATGTAAAACTTACAATAAGAATACCTAGATTAGACCGTAATAATACATAAGAGACTGACGAAGGACGAAGAGTAATATTGGTATAGAGGGAAAAAGAAATTAAGAGAGAATGGTTACGGGCGGGGATCGACTATGGGATGAGATAGAGCGTCGGCGCGGACGCAGCCGCATATCTGGACCATCGGCCGACGCAAACTCGAACATGAAAGAGAGACGTAGTAAGAGAGGGAAAGGAGAGGCCGAGCGTAAAACGGGACCCGTAGAATGCTGGAGTGATCCGCGACAGCTCTTTCGAGAAATACGAATTATGAGCGAGTCGTGGAAACCTTCTCGACGGCAGAGGTCGCCCGTTTAGTTTGGATCCTCCACCGGGCAAGGATCCTCTTCGTGGTAGGATCTTGGATCGCGTCGAAAGATCCTCGCTATTCTCTCTCGATTCTTTCCTCTCAATTTCAAGTGTATCGAGAAAAAGAGAAGATGGATGGATAGAACGGTGTTCCCTGATCGATCCTGGAAGCCTCCGGAGAAAGGCGGCTACCTCATTCGCTCTCTCTCTCTCTCTCTCTCTCTCTCTCTCTCTCTCTCTGTCTCTCGCTTTCTCGCTTTATTCCTTTCTCTCCTTCATTCCCTACTCGAGCTTCATTTCTAAAGAGCCCGCAGATATATCTAAAAACAACCCTCTGTGACGTACGTGATCTAGCGCGGTCTACGAACCACCTGTGAACTCCTCTCACTTTGGAATTAGCTAGTTGGAATACGTAACGAATATTTATGATAAATGATGGTTACTTACTTTAATATTCTTTATAGTTTGTCATTTATTTTTTTTTTCTTTATTTTCGTGAAAGTGACTTTTCAACTCAACTTCGCTGTTCTCATAAGAGGAAAATTGCTGAAGGAATAATTGGCGCTTCGAGGGAGATAACTTGTTGACCAAAGGTAAATCTAGCTCAATGACAAATAAACGATCGCTAGTGCGATAAAATCGATAAATTTTGACCTAGCAAAAAGAAGATTTTTATTTCACTTGTTGCCCAATTGTTTTAGACAAGTTTGTAGAAAGCCAAGTAATAATTCGGGGATAAAATGTTTAGTAGATTGTTAATTTTCGAATATCATTACTTCTTAAATAATCATTATTTTATTTTTAAATTCTTTCAGTATTTAGATTATTTAAGCAATTTTAAAGTTATCTCGCTAGCCGCTAGTAATCGTCTAGGATACGTAGGAAAATACGTAATAGCAATGTGTTGACATAATACTCTTGCTTCGGTCGTGCAACTTCAAAGAGCCACGTGACGGTCTCTTGCATACTCGTAAACCCCTGTTGGTTGGCGACTAATGAATTTCGCGCTGTCCTTTGATCTCAACCAATGCGACTTCCAATATACATATACATATATATATACACACACACACACACACACACACACACACACACATATATATATACATATATAAATTTATATATGTATGCGGATGTAACAATTACTTTGTCATGTTAAAATATTTCTTATACGAGTTTCGACAACACGTTCGAAGAAATTACGTGCGGACGAGTTAACGGCGTTTTTAGGAGGAACAAACGCACTTTAAAAGTAACTTTCAAAGAACTCGTTTTGTACATCCCTCGGTGTAATTGCATCTGTCAAATGAAACGTAAAATGTGTGCTCGATCGATCGTGTTTAGTTTCGTTTACGTGAAAAGGAATTTGTACTTTTTTTTATTTATTTATATGTTCGCAGATTGATGACTGCTTGGACGTTTTTGCAAAGACTTCGGAATGAAATACTTAAAAGTGGCAGTGTTCACGTTCAACCTGTTAATATGGGTAAAAATAGTCAATTATTTCCTTTCTCGTATATTTATTAAAAATCCTAGAACTTATTAGCACGTTGGAAAGTCAACGTCAGCTAGCTTTTCATTGTACCATCGGTTCGTGATTAAACGATAGAAAATAAATCATTATTGTATTCGCGATAGTACGTGCAAGTATTAGTTCAGTCATGTCTATACTCCATTAAAGAAAAAAAAAAAAAAAAAAAAAAAAAAAAAAAAAAAAAAAAAAAAAAGGAAAAAAAAGACGTCTCGCAAGCGGCCAAACGAATCGTATCGATTCTCCTCTCTCTTCTAGCACTTAATTTGAATCAACGAACATGAGAGCACGAATACGTTCGATATATAGTAATCGGAGTGTAAGTGCATGCCATACATTGATCAAGCGCAAGAACGAGAACAAAAGGAGAGGGAAAAAAATGGAAAAGTATATAGAAAAATCGTTCCTCCCCTTGTTTCTCCGTTGAAAAATTATTATTGTACGTGTCTCTCATTCCACTTTGAAGCCGGATAAAAAAAAATATATTTCCGACAGTTGGCCGGTTGCACGGTGCTAGTTATAGGAGCATGGTTACTATTGGAGCCAAGCAAAGGACACCTTCTGAATCTTTTTCTACCCGACGTCAAACCCCACGAGACGATTGATTTGATAGCGTACAGCTTGGTCGGCCTCGGCTTCACCGTCTTTATGGTGGGTTTCTTTGGTTGTCGTGCTGCTCTGCGTGGAAATCAGTGCATTCTCGCAACGGTAAGGACGGTTACACGTATAATGTCCTACATTTACATGGAAAACATTTAAATATCTCTAATAAGAAAAAATAGTTTCTCGAGGTCATTTCTATCCAACGATAAAGGTTCAGGTGTTCATAATTAGTTTACCTTGTGTATAATGCTGCAGTAGAGAGCTATTCTTATGGTTATAATACATATTACAGAGATACCGCGAAGGTGTCAAGGTCAATATTCTATTCTCGTCGTGATTGTTTTGACGACTTTTTTTTTTGTTTTCTTCTCACTTTTATTTAGTACATGAGCATGCTGGTCGCCCTGATCGTAACAGAACTTGTCACAGCAGCAATTGGTGGGCTCATGACTTTTCGGATTCTTTCCGATTTGGAAGGAAGATTGTCCGACAAATTGACCACGGATTACGGCCACGATACTACCAGCGATATATCATTTAGCCATAGTCTTGATTTCGCTCAGTACAAGGTACGTCAATAATTGAATTTCTCGGAAATTGAATTAATTTTCTTCATGAATCAAATAGCAGTAAGAAACACAAGAGAGAAGTGCTAGTCACGTAACATGTGGCTAAATGTGATGGGATAAATCGATACACCTAACGTCTGATTCAATGTAACACGATATCAATTCCCTTCTACGATTTAAAGTCGTACGGATTAAAAATTTATTCATTTTCTGAAAATAGTAATGCGTAACGATATTGTACGATATTATTGTCATTGTTAAAATTTCGTTGGAAACATGTTTCGTACAAAATGTTAAATTTCGATTTCACGTACGAACAAGCTTTTAAAGCATTGTTCCGCAAGACATGTCGCGATATTTTGAAGAGCTCGTGCTCACGTACGTGTACATGCATAATCACAAATTAATCTATTGTAGTTTAATTGCTGCGGAGTGCACAGCGACGCGGATTACAATGGTACAGCATGGTGGAGGGATGGTCAAATTTCAGGAAGCAGGCGACAGGTTCCAATCACGTGCTGCGTTCTCAAAAATACCGAGGTATTTTTATCTTTGATTAATGTCTAAATAAACGATCGATAAAATATTAAAACGTAGGATCACGCTAATGAAACTTTTTTTTCTATAGTGGAAATTATATCGTTATAGCGGTGACATTAAAAGTCTCATAGGAAGATCTAGCTCGGTATCCTACGTGCTCGATATCACAGCACGTAGCTATAAAACGAGAATGTTTTTTTTTGTTTTCCGTTAAAAGAAAAAGAAAAGAAAAAAAAAAAAAAGCAGAAAAACTTTTTCTCAAGTTCTTACGACTTTTTCTTGTTACTGAAGATATGTTGCCATTAAAGTTCGCAATTCATAAAAAGAAGCTAAAACAGGTGCGATAGTAGAGAGAAGAAAAATGTGTTTACGTTGATCGACCGATCGCATAGTAAATTCGTAAAAAATTTATATATACAGATGTAGAACGTACGCCGTGAAAAAAATGTGTCAATGAATCAATACGAATATCTTCGAAATTATGAACTCGCAGAGACTTGGAATAAAAAGTATCTTAACGAATAGATATTTTTCTATCAGCTCGTTACATCATATCGTTCGTTAGGGATTTTTCGTTCGTGAAAAATTTTTTTATAAATAAATATTATATCGTATATAGAGTCTATCTCGATATACGATAGTTGCCAATTTTTCTTTTTTTTTCTTTCCTTGTAGAATCTTTTCTTACTAGGATAGGTGAATCCTCCTATGTGCTATTAATGGTTACCGATGTACACGTAAAATTCTATTCATAATTATCGACATTTAAATAACGTTAATTATAGGTAAAGAATACAGGTAGTCCAATGAGCGTTGTCTCGAGAGTATTTCACAAAAACGTGAGTAGTTTAATTAGGAGTGCGTTATAGAGACACGAGAAGCACGGTTTCATTGATCATCATTGATTATGACGGTAGAACGAGAAACCATGGCTTCATCCACAGCCGAAGGACGAAGCCGCGTGTCAAGTGGAAGACCAAGAGGGTCACGAGGGTTATCGACACAAGGAGGTGGGTGTTCTTGTTCTCTTCCCTTCTATCTAATGAAAGCTCTAAAAGTATTGGTACTTGAAGTATCTAATCGACGAACTTCCATTAGGGTTGTCTCGGAAAAGTTAGCAATTGGCTTCAGAGCGAGAGCTTCACGTTAGTTTTCCTGGGCATGGCAATGGCTGGTATTCAGGTAATTAATTTATGATAACTTTTTTACTCTATGAAAATTTAATTGGATTTATTGTCAGAACAACGACGACAGCAACAACAATAATAATAATGACGATGACAATAATAATAATTTTATTTATCGGAGGTTCGAAGGAAAAATAATCAATTTCTAAAACATCTAACTTTTAGACCTTCGGCATAATCACGTCTGCGTTCCTTTGTCGAACTATCCGAGATATGCAAACGGATTAATCCACATCCTCGAAAGGAGACAAGAGTTTCTTTAGCCCTTAGAGATATCGAAGATATTTTGAATGGAAGAAAAGAGGTGAAAAAGGAAGAACGAAGCGTTTCTCAACTTATTTCTTCTGCTATTCAAACGCAATAGAAAGGAAGAAGAGGAATCGGACTCTCCGGTGGGACAACTTTTGTAGCGATCTGCCTTTATGAAATTCGAGATTGTGAAGCACGAAGAGTAATGACGCGAAAAGAAAATTTATTCGATCGACGTTGCTCCGAGTCATTCCCGTCCCTTATCGTATATTTATCGTACAAGATGAACCAATTTCTCTGGAACCAATCGAGAAAAAGTACAGTGTGTTAAACCCGTTGTAAATACATGTAAACACGTGTAATTCCTAAATGTGTCCATCTTAAAGAACTCAAGGGGAAGAGATTGAGAGAATATCGGGATTAATTTTTCGGGAAGAAATGTCACAAGTGAACGCCACGAACGTTGCCAAAAAAGCGTGTATTCTTACTCGCATAATAATTTGTAAATATGCGATATGCCGCGAGAATCCATAGCGACTAATACAGCGTGCGTCAAATTTATCGTTATTTTTCTTTCATTATACTCTCTTTTATACTATTTTCTACAAGTTCCGATGGAATCGTTTATAATAAGGGTGAGCTAGCTAATACTTTTCTTTTTCCCTGTAACTTTCAGATACATTTCATATTTTTCACTATACTATTATCCAAAAATAAGTTTTTCCTTTGAAAGTAAGAACAAAATTTGAGATACAAGATTAGCTGACCCATCACTCATATATATATACATTATATATATATATATATACACACTTTTATTTAAAACTCGACTTTGCAGCGATAAGTGAGTATACATTAACAATATCCGTATATACATATACTAGAAAAATATCTTTGGTAGCTCGTCGCATCGTTTATTTCAGTTTTCGTGTCAAATCAAAGAATCTTTTCCTATGTATGTATTTCCCGTTCGAAAGTATAAGCTGTATGTTTCTCTGAACGTATCTCACATTCGTAGAAATGTTATTGTACGTCGTAAGAGAGTAATAAAATGTTTTATTAGGCATGACAATATCAGAGCCCATTTATCTTTCGAGAACGTAGCGCGCAAAGTACTCTTGTATATTTCATTTCGTTTTTATTTTCTACATTGTATATTTAGTAAAAAATATTTATGTATATAGTATATATGACATTATAAATGTAAACCATGATGCTTTATCCCTTATTAACTCTCATAGGAATTTGCATTTCGAGCAAAATTGCTCGCATTAATCGAGGAAGACAGTCTGAAAGGAATTAAAACGTAAAAGGTCATCTAGATTGGTACGTATAATTAAAAGTAATATCTTACTGAAAAAAAATCTCTGAAGGCTAGGCGTAATGATAAACGTCACGTTCATTCAAGTATTGAACCGGTCTGCAATTCGTTAGAAGCAATCCATCGCTCGAACAGATTTCTCTAAATTGTGCGACCTACGGGACTAACTCGTTATTTTTTCCCTTTCTCATTTTTTAATTACGAAGAAAGTCTCTCATCTACCTGATTCGAGGAAATTGCTACTGGAAGAGGATCGATAAGCCAAGTGACAATTTCGCTGCAGGGTGGCTGAGTCAAGGAACCGTGATAGGCGTAGTAATTCCTTCCTTCCGTATAATGTAGCCATGAGAGAGGAAAAGGTGGTATATACACTTTGCTACCGGGTTGCGTAATGTATCTCAAATTTGTTACTATGCAATCCAGATAAGGATTGTCAACAGGTATTATCTGAAAACGTCCGCTTTAATTCGTTGGCTGCTTCGTTTATTTATTATCTTCCTTGGTAATGGATAAAATAATGATAAATATATGGATAAAAATAATGAGAGAGGGAGAGGGAGAGAATAGTCGTACGTTAAAGAATGAGGACACGATCACTACTCCGTCCTTTGCGCCTAATAAAACTGCCTGGAGAGGTGAAAAGAAGCCACGTTTAACGTGAATGAATTGCAATTCCATGGCGTATCGGACGTGATTGATTGTATGCTCGCTTCCTTCGTTATCCGATGGACCCCAATGAAACATCATCGAATGAAAATTGTATGTATCGGTTAAAGGACCTCCTTTGATGAAGGGATGTGCACGGCCACACCAAGTACCACATACTATGACTATTATAAAAGCGTTAAGTTTTACCTTAAGGTATATTACCTTGTTTCGCGGATTCGTTAGAATATATAGAATCGGATATCTATGAACTTATACCAGAATTTCCATCGTTTGCCATGATCATTGAGCAGGGTACTCTATTGTGACCGATCCATTCGATATTATCGTATTCCCCGATCGCAATGGTCGTGGTGATATTGATCGGCGATTGATTGTAACCAGTACTCTCTGGATAAAACATCTTCCAGGTATGAGGTCCATTGTGAGCCGCATATCCAAATGAAAAGATCGGCGATTGACATTCTTCTTCGATGATAGAGCTTCGTGAAAAGATGTGGGACCACTTCAACAATTCGCTGGACAGCAACGCTTTGTCGTTCACAAAGTGTAGATGAAATTTATAATCGTTTAGTAATTGAATATTGATCGCGCTCACATACCTAGGAATAAAAAGCTACCAGATACGATCATCAATTCGGGCCACGAAAAGCCCAACATATTTTTTTATCAGAATATTAATCATCTGACGATTTTACTCGTAACTCATGGTACGTGACATCGATTCCATTTTTAAACGATACGTGAACGTTGTTTCAAGTTGGAACACTCGGCAAATCGATAAGTAGATATCGATCTCTTCCATTGTTCTCCCGTTAAACGGTCGACGTTGAGAAAAGAATTCAAAATCCTTAAGTACGATGAATTAAAATTTTGCGAAGGATGTCCACTCGATAAAAAAGCGAAATAGATTTTAGTGAAGTGGGAAGGATGCAGTGCGCTGGTAAGATTTAAATTCGATCCTATGGAATAAAAAGTATATCCTAATCTGGTGTGATCCTTCAAAGGTGACAGCCCTAAATGGGGTCAATCTCCTGTGGATATAGACGACAATCATGTTCTTAGAGTAGAATATCCTCCGCTTACTATGAGTGGCCATTGGAGTCAGGATGGTTATGCGAATATAAGGAACACTGGATCTACTGGTAAATTATATAAAAACGAGGGACGATCTTATCGAAATTGTCTACGTGCAAAATTATCTACCTGCATGATTATTGATCTTTTCTACAGTCGGAATAACTCTGGAGGGTAATAGAAGTCCAGCTAGTATACGTGGTGGTCCGCTGACAGACGACGTATACGAATTCTCGGAAGTTGTCTTTCGTTGGGGCTCATCGAATTGTAAAGGAGCCGAACATACTCTCAATGGAACGTGGTTTACAATGGAAGCTCAAATTATACACTTTAATCTTCGATACGAAGAAATTGAAAAGTGCTGGGATAAGAGAGACGGTCTCGCGATTTGCTCCTATTTTCTTCAGGTCTATCAACTTCCCGCTTGGGACGAACATCCATTGTTCTCGAAGATCACCGATAATTTGTATAAAATCACCGAACCAGAGTCCACCGCGAAAATATCATCTAGTACGTATCGTATTTTTTTCACTGGAATATAATACTTTTCTTTTTTTTTTTTTTTTCCTTCAGCAACTCCTAGAACTCTAGTCGAAACATTTTTACAGACTGCTTGAGTTGGATGAGACAAGCCTGTCAAACGCCAGGCTATTATAGCTACACCGGTTCCATTACGACTTGGCCCTATCACGAGTGCGTGACTTGGATCATTTTTCCAGAACCCGTACGAATCTCGGAAAATCAAGCGCAATGTTTCAGAATGTTAAGAAACAAACAGGGAACATTTATTAAAGAGAATTATCGTGAGGTTCAGAAGCTCAATTCCCGAATAATTTATTATATTTGTTGAAGCTACGTTTCTATTTCTATAAAAATTGTATATCTGCCCATTATTCATATTTCATTATACTACACATGTATATTTGTTTAATATGATTATAATAAAACACATCAATGACAATATACGTCAATGTGTGTTCGTTAACAACTTCACAATGGAACTACACTACACACGACATGATTAAAACAATTACAAAATCGATAAACTAACGAAATTACAAAATGTTTTCAAAATTCAATGACTATTTTGGTTCACGAATTTATTCAATTATCTTTTGATTTAATTTCGAACACTGCACTAGGAAAAGAAAACCACGTAAAAACAATGCGTTTACTACGAAAATTCAAAGACGGACGAAGAGGTTTTGTAGATAATCGTAACAATTTTTTTTTTTTTTTCTTGCTGACGCGTACGTTCGCTTCTTCTTAGATCACGATCTACGCACGGTAATATCAACGTCATCGAGCGGTTTACCAAAGTGGCGACAATCGCCCATTGATTTGAAGACGACCGATACGTGGACTCAAAAGTTTCCACCTTTGTTATTAACCGGTTATTGGTTAAAAAAGGGAAAAGCGACGATAACGAACACAGGAAAAACAGGTTTCCATAATTCTTATTCTATGAATAACAAGCCTTTAAATCCTTCACGATATTTTATAGTTAACATCGAACTGATGGATTTGTCAACCAATCCTTATTTACGAGGTGGTCCACTGAACGAAGATGAGTTTAAGTTGAAAAATGTACAATTTCGTTGGGGTCCAAGCGACTCTCGAGGTGCCGAACACTCTATAGACGGTATATGGTAAGCACCGACATTTACCAATATATATTTTGATTATTAGATAATTCAAAAATCATCCAAACAGTCCTCAATCTAACCAGGAGATTGTTCCTCTTGAACCTTAATTTACTTGATTAACGTAAAACGATACTATAGAAACAAA
The DNA here is from genome assembly GCF_912470025.1 of Vespa velutina. NCBI lineage: Eukaryota > Metazoa > Arthropoda > Insecta > Hymenoptera > Vespidae > Vespa > Vespa velutina. Next base: position 722,680 of record NC_062199.1, on the reverse strand, counting down.
CAAATGTATTGTACATGTATCCCGTACCAATTGATTTATATGTCCTTGATGAATTGCATAGAATTCTTGATGCCATTGATTGTATATTTTGTCAATAATATATAATCATTTAAACATATAATTTTAGGTATTCTATGGAGGCACAAGCTCTGCATTGGAACACTCGATATGGATCGTTGGAAAAGTGTTACGACAAATCTGACGGTATTGCAATACTTTCTTATTTGATGCAGGTAAAATAATTACTCATCTTTTGTCATTACACACGTAATTGATTAAACATTTTTTTTTCTTTTTTTTTTTTTTTTTTTTTTTTTTTATAACAAAGGTCGTTGGCTGTAAAGGAATGCCAGATAATCCAACAGTCGCTCGTGTTACCGATCACTTAGCAAACATTAAAAAAACGGGTAGCAGTATAACCGTTACACCTGGTATATAAAAACGAATAATTTTGTAAATCAACAAGTATGTATTTGGACTATCTCATTTCATTTTTGATCATTATCGCAGACTGTTTGTGGTGGATACTGCAGGCGTGTGCGGCTCCAGGCTATTTTACGTATCACGGCTCTCTCACCGTGCCACCGTATAACGAATGTGTAATTTGGATAATAATTTCGCACGCGATAAAAATTTCTTCTCGTCAAGTACGTTTTCAAATGAGGATCGCAGATAATTTTTATGCATATATATATATATATATATATATATATATATTTCATTTTTTTTATCCTCCTACATAGATGAATGCATTTAGAAATATTTATGACTACAAGTGGGATCCTATAGTGAGTAATTACAGACCGCAACAGTTATGCTGTCATAGACGAATTTTATATGCCACTGATTGCAGCATAGTTTGACGATTAATAAAAATTAATTGAAGCGATAACAGAGCTCTGAATTTCTTCAAGATCGATCGTTTCGTTGTTTCGATACGAATCATGGACGTCGTTAATTCATCAAATGACGTGATTCGTCATTAAAAATTTCAATATCAGTATATTATTAAAGACAAAATTTTCGATTGGCTTTAATTTCTATTTAATTTACAGTATGGCACTTTTACCAGAATATTACAAGGGTTTGATCGGTAGGTAAAGAATAAATTATCGGACTATAAAATAAAAGGTTATATCGATTGATATTACATATTGCATCTATGTCAGATTGTTAATCTGTTTGAATAAAATTGTATTATAAAGGTTTGGCAAAACGTGGACAATCTCCGATCGACTTGGACGACAAAATAGTCCGTCCGAAACGATATCCGCCTCTTATGTTAAATGGTCATTGGATGAACGACGGAGAAGCCATTTTAGGAAACGATGGAAACGTCGGTAAGAAGAAAATGCAAATGGATGTTAATAAAATAAGCATGCTTATTTAAATATCGATCGGCAAAAGTTCTGGTTCGTTACAGCGACCGTAATTCTTGGTGGAAATAGAATACAATCCACAGTTTCAGGCGGTCCGCTATTAAACGACGTCTATGAATATTTTATTTGTAACTTTCGTTGGGGCGAGGAGAATTGTAATGGCTCGGAACACACTATAAACGGCACTTGGTCAGAGTTTACTCATGAATAATGTTTGTAATTCTTACAACACTTTTTTTTACATATATCAAACTTGTAGGTTTTCTATGGAAGCTCAGATGGTACATTGGAATCGAAAGTACCCTTCGCTCGATGACTGTTTAAAACACAAAGATGGCATTTGCATATTATCCTTTTTATTTTTAGTACGTTATGTATCCCATGCTATTTGAATTTATTTGAAGGGCGTACTTGAAACATATCTCTAACATAAAAAAAAATTTCGTTTCAGGTCCCATCGGGAGAGTGCGTCGAGACTAATCCACAATTAGATAAGATTACTGAAAATTTGAAATACGTCGTAGAGGCAGGAACGGAGAAAAATATTCCAGCGAGTATGTTTTATTGCAAAATAAAAGAAATTTTCTAATTTTTCGGTTGTAAAATCCATCTAATGTATTTAATTAAGATTCGTTATGCTGGATACGATGGGCGGTTCGTTGCGAACGTTATTACAGTTACCAAGGATCGTACAACGAAGGTTCATGCGGTATTCTTGGGTATCCCGAATGCGCCACTTGGATTATTTTTCCATTGATGATTACGATAAGTCCTTCCCAAGTAAGCATCATTTCTTTAAAGGAAGATAATAGAATTTGATTAAGCAAATTGAAATGAATCCTAGATCGATGCTTTTCGAATGCTGAAGGATGAAAAAGGTAATCCTATAAAAAATAACTGCAGGAAAGTTCAATTGTTGCGCGGAAGAAGAATATTCTTGGGTATATCTTAATCTTTGAACCAAGGTACTCAATCGACGAACGAATTATAAAAAGAAAACTATATCGAATTTCGTTAAAATGTTTATTCCGATTATATCACATTTATATAAAATGTATTTTTTATCTCGACAGATAGAACGAAGTGTCTACTCCATCCAATCTGTTGTAAGAATTGATTATCGCCGAAATACGATCTATTATCTCGCTTAATATTTCATAAATACGAACGAAAAATATCTCTTTGTAAAGTTGACCGGCAATATGACTCTGAGCCAAGCTCACATTGCTTTCAAATGTCTGTGGATTCATAAATTTATTACTTTGTTTCTTTTCACGATCCTCGTTAATATTACTCAGAGGTAATCGTAACAACGAGGAGACATTCGAATTCGATGGTTTGTTCTCTTTGATCAAAATACAATTGGCCAAAATAAATTCACTCTCGATCTCGAAACAATTTGCAAAAGAACACAACGCATTATAAACAGCCGTATATTTCTTATCATTTACGAAAGTAGAAATCAACGGAGGCTTCAAGCATTCCTTGTAGAGATTATTGAATCGTAAAAGCATTTGCTGTCGCCGTTCTGATCTCTTTATAAGTAGAAGGATCTCTCGAAGATCATTCAGAGATAAATTCCAAGGTACGGCTGGTCGATCGGTCACCTCGTGATAAAGTTTACGTAACTCCAATATAATATTCGTGTGATAAAAGTGATAAGGATTTTTAGCTCTGAAGACGTCACTTTCAAGAAACAAGCTACTGTAAGCAGGTTCGGATGGTTTTCTATAATCAATATTAGCCATTATCGTCTCGATGATTTCTCGTATTATCGAGTCTTTGATGCAACGATATAAATACAAGTCGATCTTCGATATGGCAAAACAATTTGATCTCTTATAGTCTCTCTCTTCGGCACAACCCCAGAATCGAAAGATCAACGGAGAATTGCATATTTTTGGGTCTGTAAAGAGTCTCCAGGATTCGGTGAAGACGTTGGACGATCTTGGCAAATACCAGATCTTCAATTCCTCGATTGTTCCTTGTAAAACTATGCCATCGTTTTTGTTGAAGTGAAACGGGCTATCGTGTTTTCGAAAGAATTGAAAATTTGATTGAAAAGACGAGTCTCTCCAGCGATAATGGATCACGATGTTACCCTTGTTCTCAAAAATGATCTTCTGCTCGGATCTTTCATCGATCCTTCCACGAAATATTAAATCCCATTCTATGGGTTTCTCGTCGGACCATTGGTCGTTCGAATTTTGAACGATCTCTCGATCCTGAATCTTCAAAATTATCGCCAAATCCAGATCATCGGATTTTTCCTCTTCCGGTGCGGTAATCGTTATAACGGGTATTATTGGCTCTCTCTTTGGCTCGACAAAAGTCTTACCCCGAATTAAAAGTTCCTTCGTTTCTGGTTTCTTAGGCATCAATAGCTTTATCTCTTCGTGTAGTTCTTTTTCTCGTCGTTTAAAATACAAATTTCGTTCCCACGTTCTCTCATTCAACGAGATACCACGTAAACCTTTTTCTTCCTCGATCAGTTCTGGTACATCGACGTACGTCAGATCCGGTGGAAGGTTCAAATCCCTTTTGGTTGGTACCATTGTTATCTCGGGCAAGCAAATGTCATCGCCATGTTTGGCCAAGGATTCCGGAACTTTCCAAAATTCTGGACCACCGCGATATTTATCAGGTATTACAGGAACAGGTATCGAGGCGTACTCCATCAAATTTTTCAATTCTATCAGGGAACGTACTTTCTCGGAAGAGTTTATAATCTGATTGATTTTCGGACGACCCGTTATAGATTTTATACGACGACTGATCTTTTCTCTCTCGGCCAACCATTTTTTCCAATTTCTTAAACGTCGATCTTCTATATCCTTTGGGACGTCTTTTATCAGATTATAATCAAACGCCGTTACCATTGTAATACTGGTCTTCCTCCAGACGTGAGGTTCCTTCTTTTTTCCTATTTTCCTTGCATAATCCATTTTTATATTTAATATTATACTTAATCTTTAAACGAACCCCACCAAGCGTTTCTCATTAAAATCTTTTAGGAAGGTTAATTGTTTCGTATTTAATTAAAAATTAATCTCGCATGGTAGTTCGTATATATCGCATATCTACGATCGATACTTAGACACAATTGAACTTATCGAGAGCTACTATCGAGAGCGTAATATAATTAAATAAATGAATAATAATTATTCGCGATGGCAATGGAAGGTACAAATTTATTTAATTAATAATGAATAAATTCCGATTAAATATTCTGATTATTAAGCTAATAGATTTGCGTGTTTAGAGAATGTCGACGATGTCAACGTAGAAAATGCAAAATTCATTCAAGGACTCGGCATTATAGAAGGAGAACTGCCATCTCCTATCGATTTGGATATCAGTAAAATGACACCGATTAATTTGGCGCCATTGCAATGGATTTATTATGACGTTGCACCGCGAAAATTAAAGATCACCAATACAGGACAAACGGGTAACAAGTTCCTCATATTTCAAGTCATTATTAATAATTAATATGTTCGCAATGAAAAATAACAACGACCCGAGTAACGCGAATGCAACGCAAGCTCAATTTTCATAGCTGTTCTCGGTGCAAAGTGGCTAATGGAAAAGCCATATATCACTGGTGGTCCTCTTAATGGAAATTACGTTTTTTCACAAATGCATTTTCATTGGGGCGAAACGGAAATGTATGGTAGTGAGCATCGCGCCGATGGTGCAAAGTGTGCGAATTTTCTTCGTAGCTCTCTCTCTCTCTCTCTCTCTCCCTCTTTATTACTAATCTCATTGAAATAATCTTAACTTTAAAGTACGCCGATGGAACTTCACGTAGTACACTTTAAAACGCAATACTTAAATTTCGAGCAAGCTCTTCGACAAGTCGACGGCGTTATAATAATAGTTTACTTCTTAAAGGTAATATTGAAATTCAATGTTGAATAATTGAAAGACCATTTTCACGTTACTTCAATTACATTTTACACACAGTTGCAGACATTTTCTAATATATTTTTAAAGGAGATAGTAAGCGCTTTGCCTTCCATTAAAGTCGCTAATTCCAGCATTCGTTTAGTACCGATCGTACTGACGAATATTTTTAAACCATTTACCGAAGATTATTTTGTATATTGGGGTTCGACGATAACGCCACAATGGACACGCCGTATAATGTGGCTCGTGTGCAGAGAACCTGTTGGAATAGCCAAAGAACAGGTACTGCAACGAATCTTACGAATTGTTTGAAAAGTAAATACTTTGTTGTTGATTTAATCGACGCAAAATATGCACGTGTGACATATGACGTATTTCCTTGGAAAATAATAAAAGGGGAAGGAATTATTACAGATAGACGAATTTCGAATTTTATACGACGAGAGTACTAAACCGATTCTTGGAAATTGCCGAGCAATTCAGAATAGAGAAAACAGACATATTTTTCACGTTCGTCCATCGGGCTCGTTACACGCTACCCTTTTACCAATATCAAGAGAACAGCTTGTTTTATCCAGCCAATCCAATGCTCTTTTATCGCCTTAAGTAAAAACTAAAACTAATAAATAAATTAAAACTAATAAATATCGGATGAAATATTAACGAGGATTAAACGAATTATCTTCTACGTCTACGACGTCTTTTGATTCTCTCTTTGCGAAGATCGCAATTAGGATAGAGCAAAGTGCAATTAGCTCCGCCCAAGCCAAGAACCGATGCCTTAACAGATTCCAGCATTGCCGACCAAGGTGCAGCTTTAGAAACTCTTCCTGTGATCCAGCTCATCCCTAAGCTGAAAAGGAAGCTGCCTTTATTATCGTATAAAGGAATAGATGTGAATAGATGTGTTTCTCGGTGAACGTCTCGGTAACGTTAGATCTCTAGATCATCGACAGTAGTAACAACAGATACCGAAAAATAAGATTTCATTATGAAATAATAGTTAATTTATTTTGTAGAATAGCATACCTCCAAACGGGTACCCAAATTTTACGACCATCGTTAGTACTCTTTGAATATTGATTGTCCTCGCAGAGAATTCTCCGTAGACAATTGGCAGAATCCATATCAGCAATCAGAGCCGCCTCGACCGATCTCAAAACGCGATAAGACAATTCATTCAATTCTTGATTAGTGGCGTAAGTCATTGGGAAGCCACCGACGTGTCTCTTGAAACGCGTCCCATCCGACGCGTCCGTCAGGCTACTAGAGGTAGTGACGTTCGTCATATTTTGCTGCGCATAACGATCATATATCATCGTAGGCATAATATATATTTTTTATCTTATATATTTTTTATAAATTAAATCGTATCAATACCGTGGCGTTCATCAATAGCTGTATGACGAATAGACCGAACGCCAAGAAGGCTAATGCGGTGAGAGCAATTTCAAAGAAATCTTTCAACGAAAGATCGTGTCCCTTCCCTTTGCTATGATAGACAGGCTTGTGATGTTCCTCCTCGTGCTCCTGTTGTTCCTGATGATACGGGACGTGATAATAATGTTCCTCCTGAATCGCAGGGAAAAATTCTCCAGGATGACCGAAATGTTCACCGTGACCGTATCCGTAATGATGATAATTGTGTCCCGAAGCGGCAGGCATATGATCTGTCACGACATTCACGTTAAATCATAATCTTTAATCATTGGACAGACTGATTATTATCATTATATCAATTCTCACCTTCGTTTGAATTTGGAGGCTCATAAACTTCAATTTTTCCGGAAGGTAAGGGTGCTTGCATGGCAAAACCGGTGACCTCGCCGTCGAATTCTTCGATGTCGTGATCGTATTTGATTCCTTGTTTCTTCTTCAACGTTCTGCGCGGCGAATAATGACGATATATGTCGTCCAAAGTAGTCGTCCTATAGAATAGAGACTTATCAGCGTTTAATAGAAGTCAGACAGGTAGTTTGGTACGTTCGATAGAAAAGATACGTCACTTTTGTAGCCAATTTTTATACTTGGAGCTACCCTCGTCCCACAACATTTTCTCGTGAATGGTCACGTTGTCGTTGCCCAAGAAATCCGGCATAATGGGTTTGGAAGGTGCCGAATTGGGTTTCCGTTTAACCCTGGGAATGCTTACCTCTTTGACGATTTCCTCTGCCATGTATCCGTGACAAAGATACTCGTTCATTCGTTTTCTTATCGATGAAAGAGTTAATTTCATTATCAAATTATTGACTTTATTCATTTCCTCTGTGACTTTTCGAATTTCCCTGTGTTTACCTGTGATAATCCATTTCGTTCAAAGCCTTGTCGAAGGTGCCGTCTACCGTTGCCTTCTCTAGTTTCGAATTACTTTTATTCTGATATGAATCGGCAAACAAAAAGGATCCCGGCAATAGATCGACCGATAATATGTCGTCTTGATCGATGCAAAATTCATTTCCATCGTCGAAACATTCCTCCGCTTGCGCGTAATGGACTATTAAGAGGAGATAAAGTAATAGGAACATCGTTATAAGAAATTATTCGAAAGGAGTAAAATATTTAAACGACTGAGATCGAGGAAAGCACCGAAGAAACTGGACAGTAGATGTGGTCTCTCTCTCTCTCTCTCTCTCTCTCTCTCTCTCTCTCTCTCCGACGGAATAATTATCTACCAGAAATAATTGCTTTGACCGTAACGACGGTCGTTACTACGAGCGTCTCTCCGTATCGGGAGAACTCGCGTTCGAAGAGGACGAAAAGAAAATGATACGAATTTTATTTTTCGTATGTCCCTTGGGCAGCCCTAACAAAGAGGGAAGAGCTGTGTTAGATTTAACGATTAATTCCCCGTTGGTTCCAACGACGCTACCAGCCGATTTACGAGTAATCCGACACCTATGATTAAATACCTTTATTAAAAACCACTTACGTAGGTCTTATGAATGTTTTAGGAGTAGAGAGTTTGTCGAGGTAAGCGGGACGGGATGGTAAGACGAGGTAATGGGGGCTTTGTTCCCTTGGGAACTCGCTCACCTGTCTAATATCTCGCGAGAGTGGCTATATCTGTGTACACCCTACCTATTCGGGGCCAGTTATACATCGGGCTTACTGAAAATTAATCGCCCAGTTTGAAAGAATTCTTTACAAATCTTCTCGTCTTCCATCTCTTCCTCTTTTTCCTTTTCCTTCCTTTCGACCCTGCCCGCCACCCCCGTACTCTTCCCTTTCTGCGTGCGAAACAAACACCCGCCGTATCGTTATCGATGTTACTTCATTTCCCAATATTTTCCTCTTATTCTCTTATCATGGTCGTTTTCTACTCAAAGCGTATACGAAAGCGTAGCAATTGCGAATCACACGGTTTTTGAATAGGGTGTGGTACCGTCGTATAAGCTCTGTGCGTGCAAGACCATCGAGGGATGCTTTCTACACGCGTGATCTCAGCCTCCCTTTCTCAGGTGCTTGATTGATCGTTCCAATTACATGGCGCAGCGTGCACCAAATACGAGAGTAAAACTTATATCGCCCACCCTCTCGGTATTCCGAAAAATGTGATCGTATAGATCACAGTTCTACGATCGACAATGCGTCAATGCCTTTCGCGAATTTCAAGTAAAATCATTCCGCCATAAAGAATATTTCTCTGCGAATCGTACGTGAAAATTTGTATAGCGAACTAGCGAATAGAGTCTACAAGCGAACCACAACTGATGCGCTTTCCGTGCGATCGTGAACCTGCAAAGTAGCGTTAAGGGTCGTTAATGGCTTCGGAGAAGCGTAACGCGTTCTTTCGTGAAATCATGCGAGTCCGTTCGCACCTAACGACAGAAGGTGCGAGGGGCGCATTTTGTTTCAGGTATTTTAGGCTCAATATTTGTCCTCGCCTACGTAGGTAGAAATCTCGCGTGAATACTCTCGCAAGGAAACGTAAACGTCGTTTGAAAAGGACGTAGAGAGTAGAAACGCGCTAATGAACCACGCCATTATCATAATTTATTATCCGAATAATCCTGATGGGTTCTTAGAAAATTTTTAAACGGCGCGTCACGTAATTATAAACCGAATTCGGGTAAAGTGTTTAGAGAGAGAGAGAGAGAGAGAGAGAGAGAGAGAGAGAGAGACTGTTTACGACATGAAAGGCTCGCAATGGTCATTGCTCCCTTTAACATCGCTAGCTGCGAAATTTTCCTCGATGGATTCTACCGCGTGTAAGGACGAACAGTGAGAATTCGCGTGGGTGATCCGAAGACTAATGGAAGTGCTGTTCGTAGAAATGGCGTCCATTGTGAGAGCGTAAAGAGGAACCAGCCTAGTTCAATGGGTCTCGATAAAGCATATCATCGATATAGAATGTTGTCAGCTACAGGCCAAATAAAATTCTGATTTATTTTCCACGAGGCGATACCGTTCACTTATAGAAAATAATTCGCTTAGCTGTTCTCGAAAGCGAGCGAGGTAAAGTACATAAAGTTTAGATTATATATATATATATATATATATATATATATATATACCTTGCGCCTATAAAAAGTAGTACTTTAATCATATGCACACCACGGTTGACGTAATAAAAGAAGCAAAAGAAGAGAATAATAAAAAAAAAAAAAAGAAAGAAAGAAAAAGAAAAAGATAGTAATCGTGGCAAAGGCCCGTTTAGAGAACCACTGCTCGTGGTTTACTAAACGCACGAAGGAGTGTTTTGCGGTGCTTTTTCGTGGTGTTCTTCTCTGAAGGCAGAAGCGTTTATCCATCCGTTCGACTTGGAGAGGGAGTATGAGGAAGAAGAAGAGTAGGAGAAGGAACCATCAGTTTGCTGACAGAAATCCTGGAGATAGGGTGCTCGAAGAGGGCGGACGTTTAGTTTGGAGCATGCGCCTACTGGACCAATCGGAGCACCGCTCTTTAAACCGCGATGAGTTCTTTCTCGAGAAGCGAAGGCGTGTTGTTACAAGCGCGTATAGTGTATCCCGGCCAAATATCCTTTTAGGCGAGAACATTCAAACTTCCAATCGAAGCATCTCGCTTCTTATTTCGACAACATTGAAATTTAACAGGAGTTAGGATAAAACTTGATCGAATGTATACTTATACTTCATTAGATTCCTCGCTTTATCGCTCGCGATTATGACATTTGAACTATTACAAATTATGGCATTTGAACTGTCGATATGTAAACGTTCAATTGTAAAGAATACTCATCTCGGATAATAAATATTCAATGGGTTTCGGTTTTCGAGAAAATTCGAGAAGAATTCTGATCGACGATTTGATTTTAAAAAAGTCGACAGTACGATGCAATCTCCGACGATAAATCAACAATAGGTATTACGAATCTTTCGAGCATTCCCCTCCATTCCTGCGAAATAACCAGAAGAAATAGTGAATAGTCGGAAAGAGAGGGAGGGGGGAAGATCGAAGGCGCGAGACTTTCCTCCAACCTCCTAGGAGGATGACCTTCCCTTGGGAATGGATGGTGGGGATGTTGGGAGGTCCTTCTGGACCACGGACACGTGCCACCTGTCATACATTCGGAAGTACTCGCTTTCGGAAGACTGTAAAGAGGAGATTAGTTGGAGATTAGATCTTGATCCTTTGACGAACATTATACATTTCACAATCGTAAAAAAGATAAAAAGTGAATAGAATAAATAAAGAATTGTACGGATTTTGAACATGATATTTCCATAGGAATTATTCGAATCCAATCGGTCGTGCAGTAATCGATTGTAAGTGAGCTTTTCGAAGGAACATTAACGTCGACAATGAGATGCGTTCGTTAGATATCTAGAGCCGATGACTTTTGTCAAGATGGAGTATTGTCAGAGCCAGGAGAAGGCGTCGGACGGTGATATTTGCGATCTACGAAGAGCGAGATCGCATCAGAATGCCAACGATGTTTGTTCTATCGAGGAGGAGGCGAGGTACGATCGCCGAGGAAGCGAGGACACCGAACGACGTGCAAAATCACCGAGTAATCATCGAGAGACGATGGAATATGCATCCGATTCGAGCAGTGAAAGCTACAGAGAATATCGAAGGCAACGTATCACGGAGAGAAGGAACGTGTCGCCGGTCGCAACGTCGAGTGCATTTACGATCGACAATATTCTTGGAACGAGAAACGAGAAACGAGAAGAGGAAAGAGATTTTTCTAAGGTTTGTTACGTCGATAAGGAAGACGAACAGGATGAAAAGGACGAGAAAATCATCGAGGGACAATTTGTGAGACCGACGGCTATTCCTGCCGCCCATCCGAGTATGTTTCTTTCTTTTAGTTCCTTTATCATATTTATTCTCCTTCCTTATTTCCTACGAATCCTTCTAGTATTTGACATTTTTTTAGACGTGAGTGGTATGTTGTACGCGCACACGGCTATTCCTTACACCGATGGGACCCTCTCGGATCCTTCGAGTTACTCGACGACCTCGTTGGCATCAGCATCCCTCTTGTACAGCAGCTGGTTCGCACAGTCGAAGCCTGGTCAACTTTTTGGTCTTCAAGGTAAACTGTTCGAACTATTTCGAACTAGTTATTTATTAATTAAACTCGTCCCGAATTCTCCTATGAGCTCGTATACAATCGTCGGATCTAGTATATTCGTGAATTATCAGCCGACCATCTCGTTTCTTCACGACAAAGAACTCTAATTACCCGCACGTAATAACTTATCGCCGTAATTCTATTTTCGCGAACAATGGTGAGAAGAGAGCGAGCGAGCGAGCGAGCGAGCGAGAGAGAGAGAGAGAGAGAGAGAGGAAGAGAGGGGTTGTGAAAGATCGGAGCGTTCTTTCACGTCTCAAACGAATATTGGATATTACGGGAGGCGCCTACGGTAAGAGCTTTTCGACACGCGAACGCCGCATCAACGAGCAACGTGTTACATCTCCCTCATTTCCAACGCGTTAACGGTTAAATGCGAAACACCTATTTATGTATCTATCTAGAAACACGAACAATCGTCACCAGTTCGATTCTCGCCAACGATATCGAACTGCTGGTTATAGAAATAAGAATTAATCCCCATAGGTAATCGTCTGACGATAACACGTTGATTCTTTTAAAATCATCGAGCATCTCCCGCTCTGACAAACATCCGCCATGCTGTTAGGTGGCCATTTATCAACGGTATTGCTCTAACCATCTTCCGCGTACGTGCTAAATGTCTCCGTCCACTCGTAAATCTTGCTCTCGCCGGTTCTCTTTCTTCGTCACTACGTAAGGCTCTTTTCGGCCATTCTCACAGTCTTTCATCTTCCAAGAAATACCACAGCTGTGTGCCCTCCACCTTCTTTTCCACTTTTTACACGACGTACGAAAGGTACCCTGAACACTGGTCTTCCATCTTTTCAATCTACATGCATGTTTCGCGCCTACGAAAGCTCACGTACTTATGTACTTTACGTTAACGCGATGATCGACCGGGATTTCGCGGTGTGAATCATCCAATACAAGAATCCGCTAAAATCCTCCATAAATCAAGTTTAATGGCCATATATCATGGCATTCTCGAGAACATATTTCACCTGCATCGCGTGCGTAAGGAATCAGCTGCCAGGCAACACCTCGAAAATGGGTCTTTGCGAATTCGTTAGACTCTACGTCTTCGATGCGAGGAATCAAAGAATATCTTTGCACCGTCATTATATTACGAGGCAGGGGAAGGAGAGAGATAGAGAGATAGAGAGAGAGAGAGGGGGGGGAGGAGGGGGGAGGATAAAACACGGACGATTTTTTTTTCTGTTGCTTCATCCTCCAATACCTTCATCCTCCATTCCCAAAAGGTTCTCGTAAAAATTCACTAAAAGGTCTTGTACAAACGAAACGACATCCATTTGTTGACGCGTCGCGTAAGGGCCAATAGACTAATAAGAGATCAAACAAGATGAGAGAGAAAGAGAGAGAACGACGTTGATTCTACTAGCATCAGCAATTCTTCAAAGTTCTTTCTAGGAAGCTCACGATCAAATAGAGAAAATTAGTGTCGATCGTTGGGATAGAAAATTTTGTTTCTCCTATTCCAAGGAAAACGACGACGAGTTAATGGTCGAATAGTTTTATTATTTCGATGCAACTAATTACGTTACAATGTCGCTCGCACCTTCCCGCGAACGGAAATCCTAGGTAGATCTTTGCACCAGGATGATAATCGTACTCAAACGCTCTTCGGCATAAACTGTTTGCTCATCTCTTTGCCACATTCTGGCCGATATTGACAGTAAGATGTCACGCGTTCCTCAAACAATCCCGCATGTTTTAAACACGTTTGGTAACTCTAGACGAACTAACGCGTATAGGGCGGAGTCGGTGAAAGTGGTAATTGAGTACAAGCTCGAGGGGCCTTTGCCAAGCAATTAAGAAACGCGATTACAATGTTAAATTTTTATTATCACGACGATAAATCTTGCCGAACTGTCCAAACTGTCATACTCTTATATACGTTCTTCCATTTTATCTTTTACTACTTCTCGTACAGACTTTCTTCGATCGTTTACTTAAAACTGTCACATATTCTTTCAGCACCAAAACCGAATGGCAGGCGTTCGAGAAAACCAGGAATCGATAGAAAACCGCGACAAGCATATAGCGCTAAACAATTGGAAAGACTCGAAGCGGAGTTCAAGGTAGCATTCCTAATGACCTAATGTTTGAAAAATTTTCCGAGCGAGGAAAAAAGCATAAAAAAAAAAAAAAAGAGAAAAGGAAGAAAGAAAAAAAAGAAACACGTGTCTCCTTTATATTCACAGATCGACAAGTATCTCAGTGTGAGCAAACGAATGGAACTTTCGAAATCTCTGAATTTGACGGAGGTTCAAATCAAAACGTGGTTCCAAAATCGACGTACCAAGTGGAAGAAACAACTGACGTCCCGACTGAAGATAGCACAGAGACAAGGACTCTTACCGCCAACTTATTTTCCACCAAACCATTACCCTTTGTTACCCTACTATGCCGCACCCTTGATGTTCGGGAATCCTTCGTTAGATGAAGCTAGCAGCAACGTCACGACAACGATACAGCCGCGTCCTGTCCTACCATCATCCGATACAGTCTGAGAACTCATCGACTCTTTCGAAAATCTTTCAATGTTTTCTTCCTTTTTATTTTCATTGTTAATGTCTTTTTTCTTCTATTTCAAATCGTTGCTCTTTAAAGCCATCGTCTCACCGCAAATCCTCTATCTTTGTGATCAGGATCTAATAGTTAAGATATTAAATAATTAGATAACTCGAGACAACGTTTCGACTTGTACATAAATCTTTATGATAATAAACATATATATATGTATATATACGTTTATGATGGAAATTTATGGAAATTTTGTCTTACGGATTATTGTAATATAATATTTTATACACGTTTAAGAGTTCATTTAAATCTACCGAAGACGTTGAATCGTCTCGAACATAGTACGAAGGTAATTCGGTATTTGCCGTTCTAAGGGCAAAAGCTCAAAGGATTATTGCTTTCCTCGAGCGATTTCAGCGACGTCCAATATCTCATACTCGATTCTACCCGTGGGATTGAAACTAATTGAAACACAGAGGCATTGTTTATTTGATATTAAACTTTATTAACCAGCATTATATTTTTCAGGTGACCCAAGGACCAAAGTGGATTGAAACTTTTCTAAAGGATTTAACGACAGATGAATCTAATACGGTCTGTGATATTAAAAATTGAGATAGCTCGTAATGATAGAAATAAATGATAGATTGTAGACAAGAATTATGAAAGATTCATCTTTTTTTCTTTTTCAGATTTCGAGAAAGATACGACGACCGTGGGTGATCGCGCGGGAAGAGAAATCTTGTCAATGAAGAAATCACATGAAAGGAAGAAGAAATAAATCGAGCGTATAATCTTTATTGAAAATATTGATTTTCAAATACGCCGGAGTTTGGTGAAAGAGAGAGAGAAAAAAAAAAAAAAGAAAAAAGAAAAGAAGAAAGAAAGCAAAATAGCATCGAAATAGCAAAATAATTATGTCGCTTTGTCCTTGCAACAAGGCTCGTTTATCTTTTTCTCTTTTGGTTTCTCAGATTTCGATGGATTTTCGGTAACACAACCGACCGTACGTCGTTTGGGTATAACCTTATCGTTAGGACACGTGGTCTTTTTAACTTTTGGAAAAAGTTTAAATTTCTTACGTTTTTTCTTTGCTTTCGGCATGTTCCCATAGGACGTACACGTGTCTTTTACTTTAATTCGTAAGGACGATTTGACGGTCCTCACGTGTACCGGCAATTTAATCGGACTGCAACTGGTCTCGATCCCTTTCATGCCATACGCATCCACGCTCTTATCGGAACATATCGGTCTAGGACCGATAGCTGCCGCGATCGCTAAAGAATTTTCGGCACATAAAAAGCAGCAACTTTTAGTGATATCCCCTGTTAATCTATCACGATCTCGATTAATTTTAGATCTTTGATCGCCGGTGTATCGATTGTCCTTAGCATAGGAGACTGACTTTTCCAGATGACCAGAGTTTTTCCCTTTAAGCGCTTTTTCTTTCTTTCTTTCTGCTCTTGACTTTTTTCTTTCTTCGACAGATGTCTTTGAATCCGACTGGTCAAAGGTTTGATGTTCCTTATCTCTCATCTTGGGTTGTTTCGCAGCTCTGTTAACTCGTACAGCCGAACCCTCCTCCTCCTCCTCCTCCTCCTCCTCATTCTCCTTATTCTTGTTCTTCCTTTTACAAAATCCGCAGTAACGTTCTCTTTTTGACTTTTTACGTTTCGATTTTTTATTTAGCTTCCTCTTGTCCTTTTCACCATTCTTCTTTCTCCATCCGCATAATTTGCCGCACCATAATGAAAGCTTGTGAGGTTTCTTCTTCTGCTTTCCCGAATTTTTTTCCTCTTCCGTGTTTACGCTTCCATCCTTTCTTTTCGGCTGTCTTGGATTTTTGGATCCGTCCAAATTAAAAGATTCTGTTAGAAAATAGCGTCAAAGGGATTAAATTAATCTTTGGATCCGTAAAAACTGTTTTACCTGTTTTATTCATATCAGAGATCCATTTTTCTGGAATTGATACATTTTAATTTTAACGTTGAGCTATATCCGGTAAAATGCTTTGATTAATTTTAGTACTTATTTTTATTTAAACTTCCTCATCGTGTCACGATAATAAACGTCATCGTAATTGTTTTCTTTTGTCGTTAATACGTTCAAAGATGGAAGTGTCTAAAATCATTCTCTATCACTAATCACACAATATACAGGAATTCGAAGATTAAGTGAATATTTTTATCGTAAGTTTTAATTTTATAGCTGGCAATCGAAATATCTTCGCAGTTCCAAAGTATTT
The DNA here is from genome assembly GCF_912470025.1 of Vespa velutina. Classification (NCBI taxonomy): domain Eukaryota; kingdom Metazoa; phylum Arthropoda; class Insecta; order Hymenoptera; family Vespidae; genus Vespa; species Vespa velutina. Next base: position 706,080 of record NC_062199.1, on the reverse strand, counting down.
CATTTATGTAACCCAATATGGAGGTAGTAATTTAATAATTTCCACCAATAAAATTATGGCTTTTGGTAATTCGGTAAGAGTCGAGAAATTTGAGCGGATTTAAGTAACCAGAGTTTCCAGATTGCCGAATTGTTTCAAGTTATCGAATAACTTTGAACGAGAATCGATTCACACGATCGATCAAAAACAAGGCGTACCACGTTTACGAGAAAATTTTATAAAAGTACAACAAAAGTTTCACTCTTGCAAACACATATACGCGCATATACACGTATACGTACATATATATATATATATATATACAAGAGAAATTCTAACGCGCGAGAATTAATAATGCGTACGTGAAACGCGAACTCGTTTTACGCGCGTTGCGGGCAGATTAGTTTCGATCAGGGTCGTTAGAGGCGCTGAAAGACCGCTACGGTGGCTCCGCCTAGTCACGGGAGTTAGTAACAAAGGCAAGATGGCCGCGACCTAGTGGGAGCCAGTTGTAGTTGAACGCGTCGTGCAGGAGGGTGAGAGGAAAGGATAAAATAATGTCGGCAGGGAAGTCGAGGTTCGAGCAGTGGTAGGACTGTTAGCAGTGCGTCGACAGTGGCGACTGGCCTGAGAAGAAAAAGATAAAGAAAGAAGAGAGAAAGAGGAAGAGAGAGAGAGAGAGACGAGCGTGCGTGTGACGAATTTTGCTGGTGCGATGCGTTTGCCAAATTTCAAGTTGTCGTCTCGAACGTGTGCGTGAGTGAGGGTCTTGCGCGCGCGAGACAGAGAGAGAGAGAGAAAAAGAGTGAGTGAGAGAGGTTCATGGTGTTGTGTTAAGAGGAGAGGAGAAGCGAGCCGTGCGTCGCGAGGCTACTCAAGAAAGAAAGAGAAAAATAATCAGAAGGGCGGAACGTTGTCGAGCTGTCGTCCAGCACGCGCGTTCTTTGTGCGTCTTGTCGTCGTCGTCGTCGTCGTCGTCGTTGTTCTCTCTCCTCTTCTCTCTCGCATCGCGTCTATCACGAGGAAGCTGTAACACGATGGCGTAGTTTTCACCCGCTAAGAGAGGACCGTGACTTTGAAGGAAAAAAAAAAAAAAAAAGAAAAAGAGAAAAGGAAAAACGAAGGGACGATTAAAGAGGGAAGAGCAACGGGTATATTTCTAGCGAAGTTTATCGAGCAAGGACGACGGTGACCGACAGGCAGAGAGAGAGAGAGAGAGAGAGAGAGAGTGAGGTATCTACACAGTATACGTGTACGTAAGTAATAAAAAGAAAATAGAGAAGGAGGGAGGAGAGACGGTGTCGAGGAATCGAATAAACGAGACTGGTTAAAAAAAGGCGCGTTTTCGTAGTGTCGTCGCGTGTTCTCCTCGGGTGTGTTTTGTGTCTCCGTTGTGTGTGCGTGTGTGTGTATATATATATATAATACTAGTGTGCGTGTGTTATCGTTAGCTCGCGTCTCCGCGCGTCATGTCGATCCTCCTCGTACTCGTAAACGTACGTCCTCCTCACTTCGGTCACCGACTTCTCGTGAAACAAACGTACATAAGCGAGCTCTCGTTGAATTAATAATAATCATTCTCTTCCTAACCTCGCTCCATCGTCATCGTGCGGCATCATCGTCATCGTCAACGTTTACGATCGTATCTCTCTCTCTCTCTCTCTTTTTTCCTCTTTTATCGTCGTCTCCAAGAGCACATACTAAAGAAGGAAGAAAAATCAATCAGCTGTAATTTTCCCCCCTCCCCCCATTCCCCGTCCCCTTGATGAACGGTCCTCCTCGGTAAAGAACTTTTATAGATAGAATAAAGAAAGTGAGAGATAGTAGAAAGGAATTATGGTTACGATGATCAGTGATACGTGCGGATACGTCCTCTTCCTGCTGTTGCTGTTGCTGGTTCCATACATCGAAAGCGGTAAGTCCGTGTTACTCTTTGCATATATATATATATATATATATACGTACACGTACACATACACATACACATGCCATATATAAAGGACATATGCATAGGTACGTATGTTACCATGCGTAATTCTTGTACGCGAGTATTGGTGCATTTGACCCTCGAGACGTCGGCCGTTCGGTATAATGTGTGCATTAGTGTGCGAGCTTCGACACGTACCAGAGGAAACGAGAGACCTGCGTGATGATGATGCGTCGTTCGTATATGTATGTAGCAGCTGATAGTGTAGAACTCTTTCTCCCTCCCCCTCTCTCTCTCTCTCTCTCTCTCTCTCTCTCTCTTTCTTGTTCCTCTTTTTTATATACATGCACCATGAATCATCCTTCCACGAAGAGAGTTCATCGCGTGTGTTCTTCTTCCTCGACCAACTCACACGCGCAAACACAATATTACATACGCGAGTTTCGTTACTCGCGTTAAAAGATGCATCCGTGGGAAATCTCCTTTGATCCTCTTTTACTTCTTTTTTTTTTTCTTCTTTTTCTTTTTTCTGTCTTCTTCTCCTTTTCCTTCTACTTCTTCTCTCCTTACGATCTATTAGACCTATCTAGGATACTTAAGAAATTTCTTTTTTTTTTTTTTTTTTTTTTTTTTTGTTTTTTTTTTTTTTGTTTTTTTTTTTTCAATTTCTTTTCATTGTCACTCAACATCGTAAAATGCTTTTTTACAGCTGTACGAACGTATTAACGGCGATAAACCATTTCGATCGATATCATTCTTATCGAATACTTTAAGTATTATCTTAGAAACGCTTTTAACGAGGAGCGTTTTACCATTGAAAATGCGATAGCATCGAATTTAGCGATAAGCCATAGCGAAGAATACCTTTTATACCGAAGAGTTAACCGAATGTCAGCGAGAGCCTTCCTGGAACTTTGAATCGTAGGATTAGCATCAGCGGAAGTCCCAATCAGTGGCCCTTGACGTGACTGGGTGATAGGTACACACAGTTGAAGCTACGTCATCGCACAGTTTAAACGTGTGGATGTATGTACGAGCGAGGGAACACTAGGAGGTCGCTCGACTGCTAGAAAGGAAAGAGGGGAACTCTCGAGATCCTAGCTTCATCCAAGGCAAACAATCTGCTCGGACGTGATTGTCTCTATTCGCGTCGATTCGTCTCGATCCTCTCGATCTCTCTATTTTACTCGAGAACTACTTCTGGAATGGAAGTACTTCTTTTTTTCTTTCTTTCTTTCTTTTTTTTTTTTTTTACCTTACCACCCATCCCCTACCTATTAAAGGAAAACAATTTTGCGATCGTAAAAATCAACGATAACTTTGCGTTATGCGAAATATCAGTTTTCTTTTTTCTTATTTTTCTCTCACTCTCTCTCTCCCCCCTCTGTTCAAATTGCACCGTCAGAGAGAAACGTTTCCTTCCTCCTAACGCTAGGAGCTTCTATAATTCGAATTTGCTAGCGTTATTGGCTCTCATACATTGTCTTAGCTATCCTTTTCTTTCTCTATAGGAAGGTAGACGACGAGATCCCAGTGTGCTTTTAGCGAAAAGAGCCGACGGAAGCTCTTTGGTTAATGAAAATCTCGTAGGAAGAGCGAAAGGAACAACGCTGTCTTGTCGCGTTCACCGCTCTCTCTCTCTCTCTCTCTCTCTCTCTCTCTTTTCTAAGACAAAGAGGAAAATCGTCGATTCCTAGAGGAAGTCACATCGGAAAGATGAGAATCGTCTTGGAATATAAAGATAGAATTAAGAAAAGAGATAGCGATAGCGACGTTTTACTTCTTTGCAGTTCGCATTTCTCTTTCTCTATCTCTATCACTATCTCTCTCTTTCTCTTATTTCGCGTAGAAAAGACAAAACGATAAGTTTAAATTGAAGTACATAGTCTGATATTAGTGTGCCCTAAAATTAGGATCCACCGAGTGCAGTCCATCGTCTATCATTACCGATGGAACCCTTGCGTGCCACCGTCTGGTGCTAACAGAGAAGAATTATTTCAAATTTTAGTCTCTCAGTTCTTTCAACTTATATTTCTTTTACGTAGCAGAGCAACGGCACAAAATCCTGTACGATTTTCTTTTAATTCGTTTATTTATTATACGATCATACATACGTCTCGTTTATTAGCCCTCGATAATATATACGCTCGAGTTCAATAACAATGAGAAGGTCAAAATCAACGTTTGTATCAATAATTATGTAAATATATATTTCTCTTTTAGAGTCTCTTATAGCGATGGAGAATATTCTCTCACGCTCATGTCGTGAATGTCTTTTTAGATTTCAGATTTTTTTTTTTTTTTTCTCATGCTTCTTTTTTTACCGTCTACGTTTTCCTTTTCTTTTTTCATTTTATTCTTTTCTTCTCGCACGCTTCTTCGTCGTACCTTCTTCTTCGAAAGAAAAACCGTCCGAGACATACGTCGAGACGTTCGTGTCGGGACTCGGCTTGAAGAAATTTATAGTCCGTTTTTATTCGGACGAATGGAAATAAGCTACAACGTTTTTTCCTCTCGCCATTCTTCCTTTTGCCCATTTTGCAAAACTTTGTCGCGATAAAGAACGGATAGAAAAAAATGGTCTAAAGGAAAGGAAAAGTAATTTAAACTTTGATATGTATATGATTAAATAAATGTATATATATATATATATATATATATATATATATATATATATATATATATATTCAAGTTAGCAGAGTTTGATTTATCACGATAATAAAATATGATGATCCTAAAAGTTGTACGAATTCGTAATCGTTTAAAGATAGTTTTCATTGTATCTTTCCTTCTATCATGTGTCGGCGACATTGTCCTCATTTTCGATAGGAACTACTTCTCGTAACGATGTTTAGGGAGACAAAGTTTCACTGGAATTTCGTACTCTTAGAGTAGGGTAGCTCTCTCTCTCTCTCTCTCTCTCTCTCTCTCTCTAGATAGTGAGAAAAGACAAAGAGAGAGAGAGAGAGAAAGGGGACATAGAAAGGGCCCTCGTATCCTCGAGAATTCGGCATTCCCAAAGATCAAGGGGTGGATCTTATAGCTCGTGGTATTCCGTATTCAGGGATATAGGTGTGCTTCGCCGCAAAACTTCCTACTCGGCATTCCTGGCACAGCCGCCGTTATTCGCCTTGGCTAGAGAGAAACTCCAACTCCGAGGCTTTAACCGAGGATATGCAAACGGCCGCGATAGTTCAACCTCGCTGCGAGTCCTTTTCCAGATTTCGACTCGCCACCGCAAATCTCCTTGCGCTTGACAACTTTAATAGTGTGCGCTTCGCAAGAAAAAAAAAAAAATAAAAAACTGTAGAAGAAGAAAAAGTAGGAAAAGAAGAGGAGAAAGAGAAAGAAGAAAAACGCTTTGGACTCTCTTTACCTACTATTATCAAGTAATAGGATAAATAATTAACTATAATAGGGTCAGGGGAGTGAAAATTTTTCGCGAGAGGAAGAATAAGGCGCAAGAAAGAATTTGCTGAATTTTCGTTCACGAGAGATTTATAATTAAGATAAACGTTGGATCGTATGTCAAAGGTTGATTAACGCAAAGCACATCGCGGTTCGCACGTTTGGATCGAACTGAGCCGTAGCCTTAGCCGTAGCCTTAACCGTAGCCGTATCCGCAGATGAAAAGAGCGGCAGCCGTTTGGCCCACTTCCAGAAGCTTTCCAATCGGCCTTTCCTCCGTCGGGATCATCTCTCCGAGATCCTTTTCTCGAAGCCCGATCGTCCATCGATGGGATAACGAGAACTCTCGGTCGATATCTCCTTATCATACACCTTACTATTTGTCTTTGTCTTTTATTTTTTTTTCTCTATTTTTCTTTCTTTCTTATTTTTCCTTTTTATTTTTTTATTTTTTTTTTGCACGTCTCTCTATCTACGTTAGCGACAAAGATACGAAGACTTCAAAGAAACGTGGCTCGTAATCCGCGCACGATCGATAAATATTTATATTCTCGCGGACGAGCAACGTAAAACGATAAGGCGTGGAACGATAAACAATGTTTTTTCTTAGGCGGGTCGTTCGGTTACGTGAGAGAGTCTTGTGCTCGCTGTTGAATCGCGAGGTAATAAATTCCGTAACGATCTTACATCGATGGTAATTAGCTTACTTGGAATTTTCAATTAGTGGGATAAGACCATTCTTGCGGATACTAGCCGACGATCCTCTCCTTTATGAAACGGTGTAAGACGCTCGTAATTGTCCTCGTTATATTTTTTTTTCTTTTTTTTTTTCTTTTTTCTTTTTTTTTTTTTTTTTTTTTTTTTTTTTTTTACAAATTATTGTCTACATACTTTGATTAATCTATTTCTTCGAAGCTGAAATTAAGTTTAAAGGTCGTCGTTGGTTAATGTCGATCGATCGTCCTATGTGCCAAATAGACCGAGAATAATAATTGAAAAGTTTCACACGAGGCTTTGCGTATCGAAGACGATGTAAATCCCGTTTGTCTCGCGATCGGGATCCACCGGATCTCTTATCTTTTTCTATCTTCTTTCTCGGGTCTTTGCTCTCGATCCTTGTAAGAAAAAAGGGGGAAAAGAGAGACTTACCGAGATCTCCTTTTGGTCCTTTCCTTCCCTTCTGCCCTCGGGCTTTTCTCCAACGATCAGACCCAAGGGAGATGTTACGAACATTTTATAGGCATCTCAACGGCATCTAAGAAGGAAAAAGGATGAAAGAAAGAAAAAAAAAAAAATCGTTGAAGGATAATTTATACGATGAACCTTTCTCAATGAAGAATTGCCAATACGAATAGATACATAATTAGGGACATTTAAAAAATTCAACAGCAAAGTATAGAAAAGACTTCGTTGTATTTTATTTGTAATAATAATCTTCGCAAACGTAGAAACGTTTAAAATAGTTTTTAAGCTCGCCTGGGAACAAAGTCTAAATCGAGGATTCGATACACAGCCGTTTTCATCGAGTTCAATGAATTCTCTCTCTCTCTCTCTCTCTCGCTCGCGCGCTCTCTCTGTCTTTGTATCTCGTCGAAACGTTCCTATATTTTCAAAGCTCCACGCAGTATGCCGATGTGCACCATCGGATTATCGGATATCCGAAATTAATTCTCTAACGGCGTCATTTGAGAAGTTGCACTATAATTTCTAGTTCGCTCCTATGCTCGGCTAATATGGGCCACAGTTAGGAGGTAGTCGCACGTCCGAAACAATGAGGACTAATAACTGGACTAAAGATCGTAGCTATTAATCGATTTGCTTCGAAGAGAAGCATGCTATTTTAGGATGAGAAAATGATTAATGTTTAAATCGTGCCAGGATTTAAGTATAGTTTTTATAAGCCAGACAATAAACAGCGGAAATTTCATATTAGTCAATACGTTCGTTTATCCGTGAAAAATAACAACTAATCGTAGATGGTAAGGATACTCGTCCTTGAAAATTTGTTGTCGTAATACATAAACCTGAGCGATCTATCAAGTACAAAAACAATGAGTCCCTGTCATCGTTGAGGTTTCTTTCGAAACATTGGAAAAGATCCAAAGCGATAGTTGAGTGCAAACAATTGATCGAGTTTACGCTCTGTATGGTACGAGACCGGTTTCAAGTTGAGCGTGAGCTCTCGAAAGAGTTACACGATGAAATAATCGAATGCGAATGGCGCTTATCGATCCATCGCGCAGACAGCTGTTCATAACTGCCGTGACATAACGACGAAGAGAGTCTCTCTTTCCCTTTTACCCTTAGAAACGGCGTATCGTAACAAACGTCGTGTAGACTTTATCGTTTCTCCAATGTACTCCCGTAAATCGTTGAAACGCTTTTTATTTCTTTTTTTTTTTTTTTTTTTTTTTTTTTTTTTTTTTTTTTTTTTTATCCCATCCCCCTCCCCGGCTCCTTCGAACTTGTCGATATTCTCGTAGCTCGGAAAAAAAATTTGTAAGCATTATCCAGAATGGAAAAAGGAACGAAGGGCGTATCGTTATAATGAGCGACAAAGAAAATTCAGAAAATTGGAAAATGGTGAAATGAAAGGAAAAAGGTAAACAAGAGGAAGTATATGAAATTTCCGATAAAAAAGAAGCGCTAGTCCTTTATTAGAACGAACGATGATATAAATATTGCGTTTTAATAATTGACGAATACGCATGTGTTTCGAGAGCAAAAGGAAAAAACCGGCGCGATACTTTATTACCGCGCTAAACAAACGGACAGTAATAGCTCGTCGTTAGCTCGCGCGGACGGTTTGTTTTGGTTTTAGATAGGAAGAGGAGGAGGAGGAGGAGGAGGAGGAGAAAAAGAAGAAGAAAGAAAGAGAGTGACTTGGTAGAAATAGAGGAAGAGGAGGAAAGGGAGACGCGGTCGAGTCTATCCAAGTACGTGCTTCATTTTTATGTCCCCTTCGTGAGTCGGGAATAAAGTGGCCATGCTTCTTTTTTTTTTTTTTTTGTTCTTATTAAAATATCGGAACTTTCCTTTATTTCGGACAAGTGGAGCATTTAAACTAAATCATTTCGACTAGCCAGTTCAATTTCCAATTAACCAATTTGAGCTGTTCGCGGCAGAAGAACAGCAGGATCCGAGGCTGTCCTTTGAATCTTATTCTTGGCTAGGTAAAGCTGGAGCTCGGTCGAAGCTTGATAATACGACTCGTGGACAAAGGATACGTGTCGCCTTTGTCCATGTAATTGGGAATTCATCTTCCCCTCTCTCTCTCTCTCTCTCACGCGCGCACTGTACCCTTTCGCACTCGCATCTCCCACGAACAGTTTAGATACTCTTTGTTGACTCGACACCTAAGATTTTCTCTAAACTTCTTAGGGAATTTTTTTTAATAATATTTTTTTTACTCGACCAAAACGATTCACTCGTGAGGCGGCGTATACGGACGTGAGATTAACACAATTTTCAAAGTAAAATCAATTTGAGAATAACGGATTTTTCAAACGGGAAATAGAGAGGGATAAATTCTTTAACGAGACACGCGAGATTCATCGAGGATCGTTTAAATTGTTAATCGAATATCGCTACCAGTGTCGCATCGGTCGCGCCACTTTTCTCCGAGCAGCAGGGCGAGAGCTTTCGACGGATTCCTGCAAAACAACGAGGGGAAAGGTGGTAGGATGAGCAACGATCGATGAACGATTCGATTTTAGAATAGAAGGGTGACTGGCCGGGTGGCACGCCACGAGCAGCCTGCATTTAATTAAAACCTTGTTTTTCTCTCGCTTCTCCATTTCTCTCTCTCTCTCTCTCTCTCTCTTTCTCTCTCTTGACGCTTCGCTCTGGACGTACAGATCGCGAAATAATATATTTTACAAGCTTTTTCGAAAAGGTATTTTCAACTACTTGTTAAAATACTTTGTTAATTTTTTATAAATGTATCAAGTGATCGCATATTGTTGGCTTACTCGAGTAAGGATAATGATACGCATAGGAATAAACTTTGCCAGAATGGCGAATATGGTTTGCGCATTTCACGATACACACAATAACATCGCTAATGTTCGCAATGTAATTGGTGTTATACAAACGAATCGTCGTACGTTACCGGCACGAAACTTTGGCATGCGCGCGAACATAAATTCCAAGGAAACAAATACGTGCTCGAAAACGAGCTAATATGCTGGCAGTTTATTATTCATGTATGCATTTTAACACGTCAAGAAATGCAATTTATTTGCCATTTCTCAAGGTATACGATCACTATGGAGAATTTTCTATTGTTAAATGTTACTATCGATAAAATTAATGTAATTCTCGTTTTTGTCAAGTTATAGAATATAGCCAAGATGGATCTGGCGTAGGTCGTTAAAAACCGAACGTTTCTAGGAAAGTCAAATTCTTCGAAAGACGATAGACGCGTTGAGGATAGTCTCTTTGTGCAGGAAAGTTACACATTAGGGAGTCCAGAGTCTAGACAGGCTCTCTGATCGCGTGCCGTTAGGGAAAGGGAGTAAAAGAGAAGCAGTCAGGGCCAGTGAGTGGAAAACCGCACGCGCCTACGGAAAATCAATAGCACAGCCTCCGAGCGGTGGTCCGACGGAGGTTACCCCGCGGCTTTCTTCTTTTCTGCGCACAGAAAATCGCGGACAGGGCTATTCGTTCTTTTTTTTTTTTTCTTCTCTTCTTTTTTTTCTTTTTTCTTTTTTCTTCTTTTTTTTCCCCAGAGATTATCGGCACGAGTATCGACATGAAAATAGCAAAAATTTTTCTTTTGAGGAAAAAATGCTTTGCGATTTTAATTCTTATTAATTGTTTTTCATTTGTCTCTCTCTCTCTCTCTCTCTCTCTCTCTCTCTCTCTCTCCCCCCCCCCCCCTCCCTCTCCCTCGGTCTCCCGATATGAACGTATATTTTATTTTATAGGGTAAACTTAGACGTCAAAGATTGCGAAGAAACAATGGGAACATATGTATTTGCTTGCTGTACGATTTATTTATTATAAAATTTTTTTTTTCGCACGCATAGTTGTATTGATTTTATAAATGACAAGAAAAAACAATGGATAGAGGAAATAATAAAAAGCTATACTTTATCGACAAATCGAAAGCTGCTTCAGTCGAATGCGTCTCGTTGGCCGTTCTGCCTGAAAGATACAGATATAGATAGAGAGAATGAGATCTGTACGCATTCAATGCGCGTATATATAAAAGTCGGTAGTGCCCGTAATTCGGTTTTCTGATCGTTCGTGAAATTGCATTATCGTTCGTTCGCATTTTTCAAGATTTACGAAAAACGTAGGTGGAAATGTCAAAATTGATAAATGAGTTTCACGTTTGTGCATTAGCCGCCCTTGTGTAAAGTTTCTCGTTTCTCTCTCTGTCTCTGTTTCTCTTTATATGCATCGTAAATATGTATTTAATGCGATCGTTTTCATTTTTCGTTTATTTCCCAGGCAATACAGCGTGAAAGCAGAGGGGAAAAAAAGAAATATCTAGCGTTCTGTCGCACCGATAGCGGTTTTACTTTTCCACCTGGCTTCATTCTCTCCCTTCGAATAATAAATCCTTCCCGCGGGCTGACTTTCATAAAATCCGACTGTCACTTTCTGCACAGCGTTACTCCGAAAGAGGTATTTAACCGTAATTGCATTAGTTATAAATTTCGAACGCTTCAAACATAGTCCACGTTGAGCGTTCTCTTCTTCCTCTCTCGCTCTCTCGGCCTCGATTACGTTTCGTGACTCTGCGTCTCCCGGTTCTACGACCTTTTCTCCGCATAAACCAACCCTCTACCACCCCTTTAACTCGCGTCGTTGCAAAATTCAAGCTCGCTTTAACTCTGGGAATTGACCTTTTACATCGTGAATTTTGGAGAGATAAATCGAATTTAAATTTTAAACTCTCGATGTGCAGCTTTCGCAAAAGTTAGTTAGTAGTATAGAAAGGGAATACGTGTGCTACGAAACAATGCTTTTAATGGCGTCTGTAAACAGAACAATTTTACGGCAGGACGATTAACGAACGCTTCTCGCTTCGATATATAATCTAGCCAGCGATAGAACGAGCACGGATCATCGATTATGCTGAATTGCGACATGGCCAAATTCGAAAACTTGACAACAACAAGGGTAGGAGCAATAGCTACCCAACGTGGAACATGGACAACTGGGTAGCGACGATGTGCCATCTGCCAGTGGTTAAATTAGAGTTGGAAAACGGTAGGATAATCTAGCGAGTTGCAGAGTGGGACAAGGCTCGCTATCAGATCAATAATTCGCACTGCGAATGCTTCTATTTCATGAGCCACTTGAATCATCAGCTAATTCAGTCTTCCGATTTATTCGATTATCTCTATGTATATATTTATATTATTTACATATCTGTGTGTCTGTGTGCATATATATATATATATATATATATATATATATATATATACACGGAGAAATAGAACTTGCGTTTCAATCATATCGATCTCTCGTGTTTTAATAATTAAGATATCTCTCAAGAATTTTCCGTCCGACAAGTCGCGCTATTTTCCTCCCTTTCTTCTTCTTTTTACTTCTTTTTTTTTCCTCTTCTTCTTCTTCTTCTTCTCCTTCTTCTTCTTCTTCTTCTCCTTCTTCTTCTTCTTCTTCTTCTTATCATTATAATCAAATAAAAGACGGATAGAATCGATGGTATTTCAAAGTTTTCTCAAAGAACTTTCATAGAGTTTTCAAAGTATAAATATTGCTCGGTTACCTGCCTCCTTCCCGTTACCCTTTAACTCCTCTCTTTTTGCTCTTTCATTGGTTTGTCGAAGACTACGCTTTAACGTTGTATTTCTTTTCACTAAAACGCCATAAGTAAAAGCGGAACAGTCGGTTTGAAGGAACGCCTTTTAACGGGCCCATGGATTTTCTCTTTTGATTTTAGCACGAGGCAAAGTGCCGAAACGCGTAAACGCCTTGCGAAGTGGAAAAGCGTCGAATTTCAAAGTGGTCGGACGCTCGAGAGAAAGTTACGATGAAAATGATGGATGGGATACATTGAACGCTTTTATTAAAATTCACTTTCGATCGGTAGCCCGTTCGTTAGCGGTTCTCGTTCTCTTCGACTCTATGAAAAGTCCTTTCATCCTACCCCGTCGCGTTTCCCTGTGTCTCTTATTTTTATATCCCGTACGAGATTACGCTCTACTCGTATTCAAAATAAATGGACATAATATTTTTTTACCTAACAGAAAAAAATTTCTTTTTACATCGTTAGTTGGACAAGAGGATAAAGAGGGGGAAACGCGATAAGGGAAACTCGATCGTCGAACAAACGGAAAAACAAAAAGAACGTCGGTCTCGAGTTTCGTCGATGATGAAGACGACGAAAAGGAGAAGAAAGAAGGATCTAGGAAAATAATTGTCGTCGTCTTTCGTAGTCCTAGCAAATAAGGAATATAGAAGGTAAATAGGAGAGTCCATCGATATCCCAAGCAGGCTTGAATATTCGATGACGCCCAGGAAATAAAAAGGATACTGTCGACGCCCTTTCTTCCCATTTTTATCTTTTCCTTCTTCGTCCTCCTTTTCATTTTGCTCGTCCCTCCCTATTCACATCCTTGTTTCCCTGAAGGAGTCCCTATTTTACTTCCAAGAACTGTTTTTCTTCTTTCTCCTTGTATTTCTTCTTTCTTTCTTTCTTTTTCTTTTTTTCTTTCTTTCTTTCTTTCTCCGTCGAACGAACGATACCGGACATTTTCCGTCTTTTCGAGAGAAAGAGAGAGAGAGAGAGAGAGAGAGAGAGAGAGAGAGAGAGAGAGAGAGAGGGGAAGAGGAAGAGGAAGAGAAGAGAGTTCCAAGGGAAAAAGCAATTTCGCGAAAACGACGAGCTCCTGCGCAGATTGCAACGTAATTTCGTATTTTGCCGAACGAGAACACCCTCGTGATGCTTTCTAGGAAAAGGAAAAGAAAAAAAAAGGACATTGAGGTAAAGAAGGATCAGGCGTTGCGAAAAGTTTTTTCCTCTCGCGGTTTTCTCGTGCGATTGCGTTTCCATCGATGTTAATGAATAGAGTGAATCGAATTAACCATTAGAGTCGTACAAAGTTTCACTGCGCCTGGATATCTATATATCCGGGAAAGGAAACTGTAAATGGATTTGTGATTTATTCAATTTATTATTTATTAGGAAAAAATTGGGGATTATATCCGAGTAATCAGTAGATGCAAAATGAAAATAACGTGAAAATATTTTATAATGAATTAATCGTATCGTGCGATTTAACGAAAGAGAAATTCGTATGTAGGGAGTAATTTAACGCGTCGACTGTCGGATCAACGCTCGTTTTTATTCCCTTTATCGAATGATAAATATTACGAGTATGATAACGTCCCTTTGATGTACATCGAAGTATAAGTGTTAACGAGGACGATACTAATGATACGTTTTTATCTTTCTTTTGCAAGGGCTCTCGTGTGCGAGAATCTCAACCGCAAACGGATTTCCTCAGTTGACGCACGGAGAGAACGTAAATGAAGGCTCGCACTAATTATGCAATTTAGTCTTGTCGCACTGAAAACTGCCATCTCGTAGGATTACGTCGTTACGTGGAATCCTGCGGGGAAACTTGGTGTCTATCTATTGGTGTATGCTCGTTCGTGTGATCGTGTGCACTGGTACAGAGAAGGACTACCCCCTTTAGGACGCGTTCCTAGATACCGTCCGTAATTATTAATTATACGCGAAGTACCTCCTCAGTGCTTTGATAGTTATTAATTATTGATCTAGGAACGTTCGATGATCGATTGGGAGTTAATTTGTCCGAGAAACTAATTATTCGGTTCCGTTGGTTTAGACATTTTAATATCTACGTATATGCGAGCAGATAGAGCTATAAGTACGCGTGTAATTATATATCGAGAGGCAGAGAGAACGAGAGAGAGAGGGAGAGGGAGAGGGAGGAAGGGAGGGTTGATATCTAATTATGCACTCCTACTATGGAGCCGATTCTTAATTGGACTTTACCGAAGAAAGTTAAAGCTCTTTAGAAATGTAAAGGCAAACGGGAAAGTTTATAATACGACATTGATGTCATTCTTTTTCTATATCTCGTGCGAATGCGAACGAGTCATGTGACGACGTCACGCGTAATTCTCTATTTGTCATGGATCATTGGAAGCTGTGAGAAACGAACGAGTCTTGGATCTCGTCCAAAGGAGATATCGAATTCGTTCCGAGTCATCTCTCGTTCTATCCTCGCTTTTCACGTCAATCGTGCCCAGAAAACGTCGTGAGACGTTCGCGAACTTGACCTCTTTTCATTTCTCTTTCCTAAATTCCAATTTTTTTCTTTTTTTTTTTCCTATTTTTAACGATAGCCAGCGAACCAACCATCTTTTCTTCGAAACGATATCTCTCGGAATATCGGTTGGAGCATCGAATGGACTATTCGAAGGACCAAGGTAAAGGTAATCGAGTCTGTAGGAGTCAAGAAGACACGGGCCTTTTCTGACTTTGTAGCGAACTTGGCAATCGGTAGTGGCATTAGATGAAAGTATGCAACAAGCCAGGTTCGAGACTGGCCCGAAGTATATCCCACGGGACGATTTCGTCGACATCCAATCTCGGTCTGCAGACTGCCGCTTCCTTCGCATTTCGTAGGAAGAACCCCACGAGCACTGTTCGGAAACCCAATTTACTGGAGAGCAACCATCCAGTATCCTCCATCTCTCTCTCTCTCTCTCTCTCTCTCTCTCTCTCTCTCTCTCTCTCTCTATCTATCTATCTGTCTATCTATCTATCTCTCTCTATCTCTCCCCTTCTTCGGTAGAAGCAATATAGGATTGCACTCGGTACGAGGTAAATCTAATCGTTCGTCATCGGTTGATGGATGTCAGGAACAAGAGCCGATCGAATTATTTACACTGTAGCTTATTGGATGTAACACCAAGCCAACTATCTACACCCCGGGAGTTTTGGATTATTCCAAGGGTCCTCTTTTGATCGAGTGGAAGATGTTGCAAAGGGGATTTCAATTCGTAAAACGTCTCTTACTTAGTATATATGTATATAATATTTGGACTGTTCGTAGATGAAAATATTGGAAGGAGGTAGAAATATCTTGTTTTCTCTTTCCTCGAGAAGAATCTCATCTCGTGAGGCGCGCGTGAGATAGACGAAGGAATATCGAAGGAACGTCTTCGATGACACCGGATAATGTCAGGAGCCTTCCTTCGAGACGTTCATTCTCGTGTTTCTTTCGTCCTCGTTGTCTCTCGGTGGTCCTACTGCACTGTCCCTATCTCCGATATCACATTATATCGGATACTTTAGATATTTCGACGCTATGCAGATGGCCGTCGTTCGATCTCGTCATTCTAGCTGGCGGCATTACGTACTCGTTTCTTTTTCTTTTCCTCTCTTTTTTCTTCCTTTTGAAGAATTTACTTTGAAGACTCGTGGGATTGTTTGTAAAAAAGAAAAGAATTTACTACGATGCAAGTTTCAATTTTATACAAAGGTATAAGTATTATTAAAGAAATCATATGTAGATAGAACTCTTGTTAAACGCTTCTGCAAACTTTAAAGACACATACACGCGCGCGCGCGCGCGTGCACCCGGGCAAACTTTTTTCACGTGACACGCGATAATGGAACGAGTTTCGAGGCACGCCGCCGTCGTTTCACTTATCTACCGTAGAGCTTTTACGAGCTCCCTGCTAAAACCGTATTTTTCGCGCTTGGCGCGTCAAACGCACCGAGGAAACGAGTAGCCGGTATGGAATTACGTTTGAAAAAATTTTAACGGAAGATAATGCACCCATTGTCGACTATGTTTCTAATAAAAATCGCCGTTCTTCTCGCTCTTATCGAATTTCGTCGAGTACTCTCGTTACGTTTATTAATGAACAATATTTTCTGCGAATATATTACCGATTAATAGATTTTATATGTGCTAAAGAACGAATTAGGATTTAAAGCAGGGCTAGCTTGAAAATATATATCGTTTCTCGTTGTTGAAATCGAACTAAAATTTATCGTACATGCAATCTGAGGTACTAAGTTTCTTGGAAAAAAAAAAAAAAAAAAGAAAATGTTGAATCGTTTACATTGCGAGCATGGACTTGATTCTCGAGCAGCAAGCGACGAAGAGAGAAAGATAAAGAAGGGAAGAAAGCAAAACATATAAAAGAAAGAAAAGACGAGATTTCGTTACGCAACACGAGAGACAAATGGGTCTCGTGCCCGTGAAAAGCGACGAGCTAAAAATGCCCGGGGTCCTGAGGGATGCGCAGCTGCAAGATATCTCGGCTTACTACCATTGCTAACGTCGAGGTAGAAGTAAACGCGGAGGAGGATGAGGAGATGGAGGTGGAGTAGGAGGAGGTGGCGATGGTGGTGGAAGAGATGCAGGAGCTTCGAACTTGTAGCACCGTTTTCTGAACTAGGAAAGCGTAATGTAGGGGGTAAATACCTCGGAGATTGATGCGTCCGTTGCATCTCTCATGAAACAGAGAAACAGAAAGAGAGAGAGAGAGAGAGAGAGAGAGAGAGAGAGAGAGAGAGAGAGAGAGAGAGAGAGAGAAGGGCAAGATATGGTTGTATATGAGGGAAGGAAAGTACATACGTATCTCTTCGATCGACGAAAAGGAGAAATTATTTGCCTTAAAATAAGAAATTACTTAAGAAACTAAGTAAATGTTCCTATACGAATTTGATAAAAGTGAATTTGATTTTTCTTCTAAACATCTTTTTCATACCTTCGAACAATGATCCGTTGTCAGGTCGAATGTCCATGGTCTCCGCAAATTTTTTTTTTTTCCTTTTTTCTTTCCCTTTTTTTTATTTATTTTTTTTCTCTCTCGTTATATATTCTCTGCCTTATAATCTAGAAAAGTTATATGGAAAAAGTTTCTCATCGCGATTCTGACATAAACGACGAAGCAATTTGGTGGTACACCATGTATGAAAAAAGGAAACTGTATTTTTGCTTTCGGCAAACTGTTATAGGGACTTGCAAGAATTCGGTTACGAGACCACGAGACCATTTTCAGCGGACCGCAAATCGAAATTGCAACCCTCGTCGTTGATTAATATTAATTCTGGACGAATGGTTGCGCGGCACGCGAGTTTCCACAAATCGCGTGTACGAATTGAGACCTTCGAATGACTTTACGAGGGAAGATAACAGAATGAAGGGTTCATCGTTACAAACTCTTCTCTTACCTATTAATTATCAATTTGGAAAATGGAAAAGCTTGTAAATTGATTGTTTTGGATTTGAGAGTAATTCGATCGGTGCGATGCTATTCCTTCTGGAATTTTATTTTCGCGCCGAGAAAGAATTTTTCTTTAATTTGAGGAGAATTCATCGTCGTTCTTGAGGAAGAACCAGTTTGTTATGTGGAGGGAAACTAAAAGTTGTTACGCGTTGGTAAGCTTAGCGGAAAAGAACATCGAGCCCGGATACGTGCCAGTACGTATTAGAGGTACACATAGGCTTGTGCCAAGTCGAGCGAAAGACTTTACTCGTTACAGATTGACCGTTCTTTTTTTCTTTTTTTTTTTTTTTTTTTTTCCCCTTTTTTTTTATTCGGTCAGTGCCAAATTTCCCAAGATTTCTACCAAGTTTTACGATCGCGATTTCATGATCGTAATGCTTTTGATTACGACAGCGTACGAATTTAAAGTACCGATCATACCTTGTCGTTCGTATTGGTAATTTTACCTTTATCCTATTTATCTAAATTCGAGATAAGGATATTGCTTTAAGCAAAGTTCCTGGTCGAGAGGATCCGTAGAAGAAGCAGATGCATCGTGAAGATGCGTCGCTCTATGTTTCCCTTTAATTTCGTATGCCGCCATGGTCTTCTCGAGCTTAATCTCTTTTTCTTTTTTCTTCTCTTTTTTTTTTTCTCTTTCGCTTTCTCGCCCTTCGAATCTTTACGGCAGAAAAAGCTCTCAACGGATTAATAATATTCCGAGGAATCCTCCATGTACGTATGTAAATGATACTTAGCTAATCCATCCTAGTTTCTTTTTGTTTCAAAATCGATTACTTTTCCGTTCTTTTCGTATCTGTCCGCGTGCAGCGGGCAGCACGAATATAAATGCGCCCGACAGATTTGTGGCCGAGCTGAGTCAGGTGTACTTTTTCGGGATCCAATTTTCTGCTACACCATTTTCGTTAGCAGACTTTTTAATGCTCCCACGTCGGGAGCGCATTAAATCTGCTCGCAAAGGCACGCGCGAGAAAGGTAGATGATAATTTTCAGAAATGTATTTTAGACTTTAAAAACAGTTATGTACCGTAAATCGAGGATAGTAGCGCGTTTTATTAAAGCCGAAACGTTTCCGCTTTCACCGCGATTTGTTATCGCGATAGTTTAACAACTTTCCAGTGAAATTTCGTACTACTTGGAAAGTTTGGAATTAATTTCTAGACAAATCCGAGGAGGAGAACTCGGGCAATAGGGTTAATCCATTCGTCGTGTCCGATCGCGAGATCGATTGTTCTATCGGCTGACTTTTGGCGATGTTGAGGTTATATGCAAGTTGTTTCACGATATTCTCTGTTAACGACAAGTTCCAACGAGCGATACGCTCGATAGAAGACGCGGTGATATATCGATAGTTTAAGACGAAGTCGAACTGGTGTTCTCGGCACGTATAATTTCCGACGACAAACTCGGCCAAAGCGAGGAGGAAGACAGTGGGGAAAGTGGGAAAGTGGGTTGAGACTATTTCATCGATCGGCCCGTAGGAAATACGAAAGTCTTTGACTGCCGTTGGTCACTTGCTCGTTCTTCCCTCCTAATAAGACCGTTGCGTTGCCGAAGGAACCCGAATCGCTAACTAAGGGAAAGGAAAGTCTCGAGAAAACTTGGCAGTAAAGTTTCGATTACCTCGAGACGAAACGAGCCCGAACGAGCCAATCGAAATACGATGAATTTTTTAACGACGTTCCGAGAGTTAATGGAACCATTCTTACGTTATCATCCGTATTAGGTGATGTTCGATTGCAATCGATCGGATTCTCTTTTATTCTTTGTTGCATTAATAACTGTCAACGGCGATATTCGAATAATTCAGCATATAGATTTGTTGTATATTTCGATTTTGGTCAATCCTCTATATAGGTCGTCGTTCGCCACAATGGTTCACCATCCACCCGATTTCACCACACCAATCTTTTTTCTCGCAAACGTGAATTATTTCGGCTCGTATTATATCGGCCGATATCAAAATCCAACGACGAAATTGTAACTTTCCTTCGTTGAGATACGCGATGAAGAAGAAGGAAGGAAGAAGAATTTCGTCGGTCATTTCTTATTAGTAAAAACGATCCACTCGCGAAGCAGAAGGCGTACGTTTGCCGTAATGCGTTTGAGGAACCACTTTACGATCGATCGACGAGATTGAGTCGACTGCGGACCTTAAAAACCGTATTTACTTCGCTATTTAAGCTCACCTACGTGCTATGGTCGCCAACGGGCAGCCAGGGGAGCTTTGGAACGTTCATAAAAGAAGGAAAAGTGTTGGTCCGGTATACACGGACTCGGTAACGTTGAATGTTCGTATGTGTGCCTGGTTAGGACCAGAGGAGAATTCTTGGGACAAGAGGAGTCGCTTCGACCAGCTTGAGAGTAAACGTGCTGGAAGATCTGCTACGATACTCCGTGGGCACGTGCCGTGAACATGTTTAGCTCATGGGAAACTCTCTCTCTCTCTCTCTCTCTCTCTCTCTCTTGCGATTTCTCCCTTGCTCTTGCTCTTCCTTTATTCTGTAAGGAAGGCACGAAACTCGGCTGTTTCTATACTAATCTCCTCGATAGATATCGATAAATGTCTTCTACGTGCATAGAAAGGAATCGTTTCGTAGATCGTACGTGTGTGCTAACGGTGGAAGAATCAATGTTTAAGTAATAAGCAGTCATTTATATTGGATTAAGTCTACTCTCTGACTATTCTTAGGAAGATACGATATCCCAATCCACATGTAATACACATAAGATAAATTCTTCTGGATAAACATAACGGCAGTCGATAACAGGCAGCCTTAGATAGGCTCGGATACCTTTAGATAGAATTTCTCTCTGGGATACGAACGTGGTATAGAAGGCCAAGAGGTTCGAGTCAAAGGCAGCAGCTACTTCGCGATTTCTTGGTTCGCTCGGCGGTAGCTGTGCTAAGAAGTCGTGGTGTTCACCGCAGTGTAAAAGTTCCTTTTGATGCTTTTCTTCCCTTCTACCGTACCTTCTTCGAATTGCCGTTTCTATACTCCACGTTTCTATTTGCTTTTGCTTCACACGTTTCCCTCCTTCCTTCGTTTCTTTTCCTTAAGAATAAAATCCTTTTAATCCTTCTTTGACGAACGTAATTTCATTGGCATTGTTAAAACCGCTCAATGTCAAAACATTTTTACGTACTTTTCAACATGCTATTTTAACGAAAATATCGTAGCTGCCATTGGTATGATCTCGTCACGAGCTTGTATCAATAACGGGAGACACATACCTAATGACGTATCAGAGATGCATACGCGAATCATACGTTCGGCTCTGTCAGCGGAATATTAATGCGCTTATCGACGAGCTCTGCTGCACCATTCGAGCCCGTATTACGTGTAGGGCAAAAGGTAAATTGAGCATACGAGCGCTACGTGTACGATAATTCACGCTTCTATGCGTGATACCGAGCGATCGTTTTGATTTGCGAGATAAGTGTTTCCAGATTTCGAGGCTATTGCTAGAACCTGCTTTATATAGGTAAATCAAATTGTTTCTTTGAAACAATGATTCGTTTGATTTTTCCCTCGGGAACTTTTTTATTTTTCGAATAAACATGTGTTTTCGACATGAATGGACTCGATAATGATTCGAACCTTCCGTATCTCGCACCACCGAGTTATCCGCAAATTAATCGAGTATCGGCTTTGCGGTGAGGACTAGGAAGAGATGCGGAAGCGAGCGTAAGGGTGGTCTGCCTGAGTGGTAACTGTGATTGCCGCGGCAACAAGAAGATATAGTCGTTGTCTGACTATTCTGTGAATGCTGGAGGTAGATATATGTAGCGGATGTGTGTGTGTGTGTGTGTGTGTGTGTGTGTGTACATATATATATATATATATCTATCTATCTATCTATCTATGTATAATAGAAAGACGAAAAGGATTTATTACGTTTTTATAAAGTCGCAGAGTCCCTCCCTCACTTCATCTCGAGCTCTTTCAATCCTTCGAATCTTTTTCGATCCCAAAACTCCCTCGTGACCTTTGGATTTATTATGGCTGACATGACGTGGATTTATCAGAAGCCCAGACGAGACGTATATCATCGTCAAAACTTGTCAAAAATTATGAATCGAGTATGACGTTAGATCTAATTTTTCTAATCGTCGAGCAGACTATCGCACAGTCATCGTATCTAATCATCTAATTGTCGGAGATGGTCATCGAGTAGTGTGAATGATTCGTGGCTTAGCATGGCTTACGATCTTAGCCTACGTTACTACCAATCGTTACTGTATCGCATATGCAGCATGTGCCTCAGGAGCAGACATGAATATGTATGCGTCGCATAACCGCGAGGTCTCTCCCTGTCGCAGAGGTAGGGAGAGAGAGAGAGAGAGAGAGAGAGAGAGAGAGAATCGCATGTGATTCTCCTTCCGAAACAAGGCTCAGGATCAACCATCTAAATCATGGACATCGCTTGGATCGATCAGTTGCTACCTCGAAATAGATACGAAGCTAACGGCACTTGGCCCTTTCAAATCAACCCCTTTTCCTCTCCGAAACCATCATTGGCCCCGTTCGAACGATATTTATTGTTTCTAGTGCACTTCGATTATACGATTTGTATCTCGAGTGTCTTCAACTTTCGACGATTTAACCAGTACTCTCGTAATCCTTTGAACCGTGGAAGGGTAATATATCGAACGTCGTGGATTAACAATCTGTCACAACTCGTCTCGTTCCGCGCGAATTTCAATAGAAAGAATTTAAGTTGGCTTGGTGCGCGTGGGAATAAATTATCCCAGAGAGAGAGAGAGAGAGGGAGAGAGAGTCTCTCGTTGATCGAGTCTCGTTCCTCGAAAGAGAAATTCATATTGTAAAAATTGCGTGAAATAATTAAAATGTTTAATAGGTTTTATCGGGGAAAAAAATTATATATATATATATATATATATATATGATAACTGTCGATACTCTTTCGAAAAATGTAGCTTACGCCGCGAAAGAGTATATCAAAGGGAAGTTTCTTTGAAAGAAGAAACGTCGAACGTCGTTGGCGCGTAAAGCCAGCGTTACCGTAGAAGTTACAAACGCGTTTCAAAGCGGAAAGATTCCGATGCCTCGGAAAACCTAGAAAAATTCGGTTGCTAGCGCTGTCCACTTGGAAATTGACGTCACAGCGAATTTCAACGTGCCGTCGTCGTTTATCGTATCCCTCCTCGAAACTCGGTCAACAACGAGTAAGGTACTACTCATCGAAAGTGGAACTACGTTTCTTCGTAGACGGTAGGTTCTTTTCGTTAAAAGCCAATCGACACCTTCCCCTTTAAGAAGTCCAGCATGACAGATTTTTTGAGAGTGTTTGACTCTTTCGAAAAGTGACTTGGACAAAATCCGAAGTCGATATTTCAAAATTTGACAAATGCATTTTCGATTAATAAAATATCATTTATTTATTCCTTTTTTTTTCGTTCTCGTTTCTTTCCAACTTCACGTTCGAAGACAGTTATTTCTCCTGCTGTGGGCATTAAAAAATGGAAAATCTGACCGAAGCATGTGAAAGCTCGGAAAAATACGGATCGGCTTACTGCACTGAACACGTCGTTATCATTATTGAATTATTAAATCGCATAAAATTTTCATAAATCGAAAAACGCGAGCGAGGAGCACATATCTATAATCTGCGAATTTCACCAAAAATTTCGAACATATTAAACCCGATGAACTGCTCTATATAAAGTCGAGAACCTTTGAAAAAAACGTTCGATGCGCGTAAAACAAAAAAAGAAAAAAAAAAGCCGTACGTAACTATGATCGTTAATTTGCTCGCAAAGTTTCAACAAACGATTCAAAGTGAAATCTCTTTCTTTGCACTTGGCATTATTAGAATCATTCGTGCATAAGATTAGAACACTCGGCAATCTTTGAATTCCCTTTGCCGCGTTGTAATTAAACGACATTTCGCTGCGTTTTAAAGTTTCGTTCAATGGTGTTTTAATAAGTCTCTTAAACGGCTTGCTTGTAATGGCCAAGCGACAACGGTGGTTTGCATTTGGCAAGAATTCAAGCCGAGTATGCGTGAAAAGGATAGAGAGAGAGAGAGAGAGAGACAGCGTTAACGGCACAAACGTCGTACTTTTATCACGAATAAAGTTCACGTTGGCCAAAAGAAAAACTGTATTACGTATCGTCTTACCGAAAAAGAATCTCCAGCTTCTTCTTCTTTTTTTGTTTCTTTCTCCACTTTTTTATCTCTTTTTTGTATGTTTTTTTCTCCCCCTATAAAGCAGCTCCTTCAACTTTATTTCAAAAACTTGGTTAGCTTTCTTTCGTAATCAAGGCTATTTTGTTTTATAATCATTACGAGTACGCGAAGCGTTGCCTTCGCCTAGAGAGCAGCATAACAGTTTGCTTTCACGGAGGTCCAACATCGAGAACGAGCCATTTCCTCTTCTCCCAACTTTTCTTTCCAATTGCTTTTTATTTGTCATTTTCCAGTTTGTTACCTTTTTATTTTTATTTCTTTTTATTCTGCCAACATTTTCCGTTCGCGATACCCAGGCACTTGGGTTTTTCTCTTCTTCGTTTCTTTTTCTAACGCAAAAAAGACGAGGGCGTTTTTTATTTAGCAAGTAATACGTATATTTTTTTTTAAATATAAGTTTAGATTCACACATGCGTACGGTGCGATGCATCGTGATTCGTGTTAACGGGAATACCACCACGACTCAAGCTGTGGTTTGTAATTTCACTCGAGTAGCACGAATAGTATATCGCGCGCAGCCCGTGATATCGTGCAGTGATTATCGGAATAGAATAGTGCCAGTGCACGCTATCATTACGCATCGACGAACTTTACAAGCTTGTCGCCTTACCAACAACGTGTACGACGTAGATGTTAGATTCATAAAATACGTTCAAGAAGATTGCAAGAAATATTGTTTGCAAAAGATAAGAGACTTATCAAGGAGAATTGGTAATAAGGTTAAAGGCGAGGAAGCGACTCGTAATTCCTTTGGATGGCGTCTTCTTCTCATTGGGTAGCGCAAACATCGAGGACGACGAATTATAAGGCAGCACCAGTAGTAGACTTGAACAACGAGCGAGGTAAACGTGGCCGCGTTTAGGTGCACTTCCCGACGATTCTAACCCCATTTAATTTCCTGAGTTAACGCTCGACTTACTCGCATAAGCACCCACCCCGATCGTGATTGCGTTTACTCTTTAGCTCGACGCACGTATACATATCCATACTTCTTGCATCGCGAGTTCATCGACTTTCTCCTTCGAACATTATTTTATCCGAGATTCGGAGTTTTCGCGGAGTTCACCGCACATTTCGAATCGATGAAGATCTACGGTTCAGCCTGATTATTCCTAAAGCTGAGAGCGTGTTAATGCGTTATCATCGTCGTGAAAATGTTTCCTCGTCGGCGTTAGTTAATAGGCCATATCAACGAACAAACGATTGAATGCTTATCGGTGCTTACCAGCTCAAGCAGAATTCGCGTCCCGCAGGATAACCACCGAGTAAATGATTATTCATGCCACGGTGTCACCGCAGAGTGTTATATATCTATCGGGTATATATACGCTGCGAGGAGTAAGTACGTGAATCGTGATGGGGAGGAGGTTACGCGGAGAGAGAGAGAGAGAGAGAGAGAGAGAGAGAGAGAGAGAGAGAGATCGTAGAATGTTTTATGCAAGCGATTGATTTTAGTTTTGCATTATGGCGACTCCGACAGGAATAGCTAGGGTGGAGCGTGTTCGATAGAGGCAGTCGCGGCGGTTCTATTGTCAAGTTGGCGAACTCGTCGCAAATAAGGGAAAGAAAGACGAGCGGCATTTCCTTCGTAGACATCGCCGTTGAAAATCTAACGATCGTATTCCTTTGTAAACCTTCACTCGGGTTATTTATTAGCAGGACTCAGGAATCTATTCTCGATAATCTATTCTCCTTGAGATGGCAAACAGGGCGGAGACTCCCGTAATCGCTTTTAATCAAACGTCGATGCGTTGTTTGACGCTGCCTATTTGCCGGCTGCTTCGTTGGGATTTGCACTTGAATACCCATGAATAATCATGCGAGTCCATGATCGATCAGGCGCGAATCAAGCGCGGCGATGGATTCTCCATCGTCGTTCGAGATTCATCGCCGATCGGGATGACGTCGACCTTTCTCTTTCTCTCGCATCGTCGATCGTTCTTGATA
Organism: Vespa velutina; assembly: GCF_912470025.1. Classification (NCBI taxonomy): domain Eukaryota; kingdom Metazoa; phylum Arthropoda; class Insecta; order Hymenoptera; family Vespidae; genus Vespa; species Vespa velutina. The sequence continues at coordinate 680,345 of NC_062199.1, read as the reverse complement.
AACGATAAACACGAATAATCCCTGCGATGCATTGTTATTCGACGAAAAAGAATCCATCGCGTTTCCAAATAAGAAAACAATCTCTCTTTTCCTTTGGAAAAATGCTAACTCCCCTCTTTACGCTCGCATTTTGGCTTTATGCGTCGCGAATATGCAAAAGGGAGGCTCGCAACGGCGGAATAAAAGAGATGCACAGGCAGCGCAGGTGCAGGTGCGATTTTTGAAACGAGTTAAATTTGTACAGTCGTACGTAAGGTAAGCGATTCAGAGCAGACGATATCGTTGAATGCCGTATAAATTGAACCCGTAGACCGATCAAATTCTAGAAACGTTTTCGAGACTTTCGAGCGACTCGTTACCACCCCCCGCCTTCCTTCCTCTCGCGTCGTCGTTTTGAAAGAACGACGAGAGAAGGAGCGAGAGGGGCAGGTGGGGACAGAAATGGTGACAGAATCGAAAGACGGTGACTCGCAATTACGTCGATTCCCTTCTCGTATAAAAAACACGATTTTTGCCGGGAGAAAAAGATCGAGCTTCGACGTGCAAGAAGAAACGCGAGGGAGGCTGTCCTTCACGTTTATTCACGATATATTCCATTGAATCCACGCGTGAAGCCGCGCTTATTCTGTATAGAATTACCCTCACCTTTGATATTTCTTATTTTAACGAGGTAATTCGCATTCTGAAATAACGTTGAGAATAACTTTCGACGTATTTCTTTATGTTTCCGTTTAAACTCGCAACAAGTTCGACTTTTCTCGCCATTCTTCTTAACCGTCTCTTTCAATTTACTCGACAAAATTTCCGAGCGGCTTAACCGGCTATGGGAAAAGTTTTCATTTGCACGGACCTGCCTGGTGAGAGCTTATTCGCGAGTTTATTAAAACGATTCGTTGTATCGTGCTGAACCAATTCCCTCTCTCTGTCTCTCTCTCTCTCTCTCTCTCTCTCTCTCTCTCTCTCTGCAATGATTTTTAAACGACGCACTCGTTCGCTATTATCACCGACAGTACTTAACAATTTATACGAACTATCGTCGAAGGGAATGGATCGTCATTTCCTTCGGATCGTTTCGAAGAGAAAGGATAATAAAAGAAAAAAGAAAGCGTATCGCGAAGAAGGACAGAGAAATTCCCGGTGGTCCTCTAAAAGCTGCCACGAGGAAATGGAATTTCTCCGGTTCGCAGGAAGCAAGAATGGATATGCGGCTATGCGCTATCGCGGTAGTAAAGGAGAGATAGTCGTTCGCGAAGATAACTCGTTGAACAAAATTTCGATTTGCCAAAATTCCAAGAGCAAGTACCTACTTAAAAATATGTAAAAATTATACCAAGGAAATCGTTTGTTTCACTGGATATTACGTTACACATTTTCTCCTTTGCGATTTTCCTAGGTACAAAGAAGAGAGGTCAAAAGGTATTGGATAAGGTCCGGTTTTCGTTTAGATTCGGCGGCCACCGTTTACGAGCTTAACTGGCTATCAGAATTAAGCGTTACTCGAATGTTCCGTGAAATTGAATTAATCAAAAGGTAGCTGGCTCGATCCTATTAACAAAACTCCTGCTACGACGTGTCGGTCCTAGGTAAAATTGAAAATTCGTTTCGTCTCTTTCTTTGTCGCTCGCAATTCGAATGGAAATCACCAAGTACTAACATCGATGTTTTTCCTTGCTTTTCACCGGCGAACGTTATCAACGATTCGATCTCTTGATCGCTCTACGAATCGTTCTTCCATTCGCATTTTACTCTCTCTCTCTCTCTCTCCCTCCCTCCCTCTTTCTTTCTATCCATCTATCTTTACTCTCCCTTCTGTCGTCGTTGAATATTCATTAACGTTGCAGCCTTTCTTTTTGTCGAATTTCAGCAAGGAAAATCGGAACTACGTTGGTCGCCATTTAAATGCTTCTTCGCTCTTCTTCGGATCTTTGACAGTAAGGCACGCATTTTGGAATTTTTTTTTTGTCGGTCCACACCAATGAATATTCATCCATTTTAATTCGTTATCTGATATTTGTTATTCACGAGGAGCATTCAGGCCGAACAACAAATCCCATCGTCGTCATTTGTCACCTTCCTTCGACAAAACGCGACATCGGTCAAAGATAAAGGTTCTCATTAATCGCCGCGCACGATCGAAATGGGAAACTTTTAAAGCCGCGGTATACAAATCGCCGTTACTCGAGCTCTCTCTCCGGCTTTTGCCATAATAGCGATTATTTGTTGCATGTCAGAGGGGCGGTGGGACAAATAGAACGGCAAAGGTACGGTACAAAGGCGAAGAGAAAAATTGGGCAAACGCGAAACGCATTAAGTCCCAGCCGGTAATTAAAAGTTTCATCTCTTTTACGAACCGTACCTTCGTCCCATTGGTCGGTTCGAGTCTCGACGAAAGAACCGAGAATTTGAGGATACTTTTATGAAAGAAATGAAAAGTATAAAAGCGAGTGCCGGCCAGGAAGATGAATCACGGTGCGCCACAATTCAAAAAGAACAGAGAGATAGGAATAGAAAGATGAAAGGTGAGAGAGAAAGAGAGGAAAAAAATGGATATCGACAATGGTACGAACAAGAGTTAAACTTTTCTTTTTTTTTCTTTTTTTTTTTTTTTTTTTTTTTTTTACCAAGCTGATATAAGTGATCTCCAATCAATCGTCAAAGTCATTCTTCGCCAATGTCGATCGATGCTCGATCATTTTGTTGGTATGAAAGGAAAAAAAAGAAAAAAAAAAATAATTAAATGAATAAAAAATAATAATAGGCGATAACTCTCGAGATTCGTTCGTAAACGCATTTAAAATTTCTCCTTTCCTTCCTCTGTGAACTTGTCTCCTGCCACTTACTTTCCATCCTCTCTCGAGAGGCATCCTCCGAAAGAAATGCTTACAAAACACGAAATTATGTTAATCCCATGTTGTCTCTTTGAGAACATCGGCAAGACAAGTAAGATGAAGTGAGGGTTGTTTGAGGGTAAAAGCGTCGCAATATTCTCACTCGTCGGGAGTTGTCGCGCGTTTCTCGAAACAGTTCGACTCAGGGGATAGCAGTGTTAGCTCGGACAAGAATGAAAGTCGGAGAATTGCAGGGAAATGTCGTGGAAGAGGTTTGTCGAGCGATATTCGCATTCGTATAGAACTTTAAATAATGTCGTATTTTGGAATTGAATCATCGCAAATGGATATTCGTCTTTTTTCCTTCTTTTATTCCGTCCTTTCTTCGTATAAACCCTTGAAAGCTTGCCAATACGATTTGCGATCGTTTGGATAAAAATAAATTTGCCTGTTTTAATTGTGAAAAATGAAGAAAAAAAGTTGAGCTTGAGAGAAAAAAAATAATAATTAATTTCCCCTTTACATCCGTTTGTCTATTGTCGAACGCAAAGAGATCTCTTTTCTCGCGCGCTCTCTCTCTCTCTCTCTCTCTCTCTCTCTCTCTCTTTTTTCTTTTTTTTTTTTTTTTTTTAAATGATCTCGTTAAAGGAAACATCTCGTACATAAATACGCTCGTGTTATATATGGGTATGAAGCTCGCATCGGTACAGGTTCATTAAAGCTTTCCGATAAACGCCGGCCAAATACGTGTGATACTCGTTTACGAGAGTACACACAAGGGTTACAGGTGTGTGTCTCGACTCGCGCGCGATCGATACTCACATATGTCTGTTTCTCGAACAAGATGCGCGTACCTACACGGCTGTTTACACGCCGCGAACATAAATCTTTCCTTATTTCGCTGCACTTGACGCCCATGCACGCTGAAAAGTACGATAGCTTACAATCGTATACACCGTTTTTCCTTCCGAAGATTTATTTCGCTATCACGAGAAGAAGAGCACGAGGAAGATTCTTCGCTTATCTTCTCGCTAAAGTTTCGCATTCCGTAGATGAGCGGCCGATTTTCATGCACGAAACTTTTCCAACGTGGAACAAACTTTTTATTCCTCGCGGAGAATAAAGAAAAAGACGACGATACTCCTAAGAGGTTTTAGCGGGCCAACCTTTTTATAAGAATTTCCTCTTTTTCTCCCTTTTCCTTTTTCCTTTAACATTTCCTAACAAAATTATTTTCTTCTTCTTTCAGGTAAGATGCTTTTTACTAGTCGGTGAAGCCGAACACAATGCGATAGAACGCGATTAAGGTAGGAAGTGGATTGTCTATGAACGAAGTTAACTCGGAGGAATGATTTTATCTAAGAACATAGGGACAATTATATAGATAGATAGATAGATAGATAGATAGATATAAATAGAAAGGGAAGAGTAGGGAAATTTCGCGGGAAGTTTCCGATACCGCCTTGTTTTGCGGCTTCTCAAACGCTAACAAACGTGTTCGAAAACTCTCGAGGTCGAGCAGAGACACGGCGGCCCATGCGAATATGTGTGTTTGCGCGCAGGCTTCTATTTACACGTAAATACAAACAGACGGTGGATAGTTAGGCTCATATGAGCGAAGTTGAAACGCTTTCTCGGTACTGTGACGGATGATAGATCATGGCTTTTCATCTATGTACTTATGTACATATATCTGAGCAAACTAGAAACGAGATACTCCATTTCCATTGCATTTTCCAGATAAAAATGTTCGCTCGTTGTTGGAAAAATGCAATCTTTCGGGAAATATATTAGTTTCGTCAAAGGAATTCATGAATTTCAACGACAAAGACTAGTAAGAGCGATCAAAAAAGAAATTTATAGAGAAGCAGGCATAAGCTCCTCTGAGGTTACTATCAAGAACTTTCGCAGTCTGTCAATCAGCTTACCAGAAAGCGTGTGTGTCTATGTGTGTGTGTGTGCGGGGAGGGGGGGGGGGAAGATGTGTCTAACGCACACGTTCTACTTCTATTCATCGGCTTCCTTCCGTGAAGCAGAGTCTTACGCAAAGACGGCTTAAGGAATCCAACGTACGATATCTGTATAGCGTCAACATAGTATTCTTCAGTCGACTAAGCTCGGATAGGAAGGTTAAAAAGTCAGTGAATAATTCGTAAATCTTTGATACGATAATAAATTGTTCTGGCGGAAGAAAAATTTGTTTTAAAAAACTAATTTCTCATGAACGGTCATGGCAACGCGTTTAAACAATACGCAATATATTTTACTTCTCCGTCAGTTTGTACAAATTTTTCCAACCAAGGTAACGTTCTATCTTACTTCCATTCTTTTCCCAACTAACATATATCTTTGGAGCTAACGGAGGGTAACTTTAGCCCCTTTTGCCATATCTACCGGTGGAACGGTACCGGCCATAAACAAATGTAGTTCAGTGCCGTTAGTTTGGCCGTTCGACGATAGCAAGCTCGTACACTACGTCTGAAAGATACCTGGGAGTACCTGTAAGGATAGTATACGATGGTGTACTCGTAATAGTAGTAGTTTTAGTACTTGTAGTATCATCGTAGGATACACGACAAACGCACGTGTTCAGACACGTACAGGTGAACAAGGGCAAAGGAGCTCTTATCGCTGGACTCCCCTGTATGTTCGGAGCTTGGAGGATGCAATTATAGAGTCGAAAGGGGAAGAGGGAAGGGGGGAAGAGAGAGAGAGAGAGAGAGAGAGAGAATGTCTGCTCCACCGATAACTCGAGTTCTCCTAGTTGCAGGATCGCAAAGACGATTATCCTTGTTTTCGTTGAATCGTTCGACGCTCCTCTTTTCCTCCCTTTCTCTTTGATCGTATCGTCGATCTTTACTTTTCCAAAATAAATTTCACGCGTCCTCGGGAACATTGCGAAAAAGGAAGGATTTTTTTTTTTGTTTTGTTTCATCGTCGAGAAACTCGAATCGATCGAAAGCCCTTTCTGCTGCTTAAAAAACGACCGTTAAAAAAACAAAAAAAAAAAAAAAAAACGAAAAAAAAAAAGAAAAAGAAAAGAAAAAAAACATTCGTACATTCGTTTAAATATGTCTTCCATTTTATTTCATTTTTATTCTCCTTAACGAGAAATAGGATTAAAATATGAGCACTGCGGAGAGATAAGTGCACGGTCGTCTAATTAACGGGGTCAACTCGAGAGGTTTATTTTTCTTCTGTGATGGTAAGGCCCTCCCTTCCTTTTCCTGACTATTGCAATTGCCCTTCTCGAGCTCTTCATTTCAGGATCATATTTCTCTTAAGGACTTCTCCGAGATACTTAACGCGGCCGGATACGAACGAGAGTTCGCCAATGAAAGATTTATTTCTCTCTTTTCTCTTCCTCTCTTGTTCTACGTCGCGTAGAATCGACCAGCCATCGTGAAGTTTCCACTCCACCAATTATCCTTAGCCATTAATAAGGAAGAAAGAGAAAAGGAAAGGAATATATACTATGGATTTACTCTATCCTCGATCGTTTAATACGGCCGATATTAAATGGTCGGCGGAAGTACCAGCGGAATGTTTGTTATCGAAGGTATTTGATCGAATATAGAAATTAATAGATCGTTTTCTCTTTCCGAATCCGTATCTAGGACGGCTTTAGTTTCCTTAAGAAAAGAAAAATAAAGTAAAAAATAAAAAACAAAAAGGCAGGTTTCTTTACCGAACGATCTTAGTGGAAAATGGAACGACGCAAACATTTGCGCGAGGCTTCTTCCTTTCCCATTTTTCCCTTCTATTTCCTTTACCCTATACGGACAAGTAAATTTCCTGTTACTCTTACGAGGACGTGGAACCCTTTGATAGTTAGGGTGGGAAAGACGAAGAGCAAAGTGCGGCTCGTCGAGGTGGAGCCTCGGCAAAAGCATATCTTAAGTATTCTCCGCCGGCGATGCTTCCAACGGAACATCGAACGTTACTCTTCCCTCGTATTTCGAGCTTGCATGGCTCGGCTGTAAGCTTCGAGAGATGCACCTGCTATCCTATCTCTTTCTTTGTCTTTTACTCCTCTCTCTCTCTCTCTCTCTCTCTCTTCTTTTTTCTTTCCTAATTTTTTGCTTTTTCTTTTTTCTCCTCTTTTTTCCTTCCTTCTTTTTTTTTGTTTTTTCTTTGCCTTTCTTTTTTCTTCCTTTGGCTTTTCTCCCTTACATTTCCAAGCGAAGGAACGTACGTGTTCTACAAAAGTTTACCAAAAGATTTCTTCCTCTCGTTACGATTGTCGATTCTCACCAGCGAAACGTTTCAAGACTACCCGAGAAGGTACTAACTAAAACGGCAAGAAATTCGCTTCTTTTCGAAATAGGTCGGGATCTTCGTGCGGAATGGCTTCGTCGTTTCTTTCGTGTGATAAAAATGGTGTGATATATTTGTGTTAGTGCGCGCGCTGCGTCGAACAGTACTCCAACGCCGAGCATCTTTCGGAATATTCGTTACAGGCACTTTGGCCTCCTTCAACAAAAGGTTGCCTCGACTCCTCTCGCCTTCATCCTCTTCTGATAACATCTCTCATTTATCAGAGACCACGCCGTCGCATAACGAGCCCGCCTTAGTACACTCCACCTCTTACCCCGTACTTCACGAGCGGTCGAACCTCATCTCCATCTTGTTCGGCTTCTTCTTCTTCTTCTTCTTCTTCTTCGAGCAAGACTGCTAAACTATGACGGGAGATATTTTTCATCTAGGATGAACATTCCGTGGGTTTCTCATTTAGGGATTAATCATTACTTCGCATTTATATCGTTAAAGTTTAAAACTCTTTAGAAATATCTTTCAAGTCTTAATATAATCTCTCATAGATTCGAATGATATCAAATGATATCAAATGTTTAGAAATTCTTTATACGTGCGTAGAAAATTGTTCATACTTTCCGAAGGATCCAAAAAAAAAAAAAAAAAGAAAAAAGAAACTGTACCTAAAGTCATTCCTTCGAAAACGACGATTTCATCATAGGTCGTGCAATGGAACATCGAGTTGTCTGTCAGTTGTGCCTGGATACACACAAATCGATGTTCCGTATATCCATCGTAACTTGTGCGAAACAGCTGTGTTTTCGTGGCTGTGACGGGAGGGGGAGGGAGAGGACATGCATGTTGTCGGATAATATGCAGCCTCGAGCGAGATGCAGACACGGTAGCTCTCTCACGGATTCCATTTCTCTCGGCTCAACTTTTACTTTTTATTACATTTATGCGTCCGTCTTGGATCGCCTTCTACCCTTTTCTCATCGGAAATACTTTGGCAGGCTGCTACACGACGGCGCACGCCAACCCGTACCAGTTCAATATCGTTTTATTACTCCAGTGGAACGGAGGAAAACGATATCTATACCTGTGTATAGAATGTATACACGCATATATGGCGGTACATGCATCGAATCTTTTATAGATGTTCGCCGCCTATCCTATCGTTTTTATTTTCTTTTTTTCTTTCTTTTTTCTCTTTTTTCTCTATTGTACTCTTTTCAAACACACAGACTAACCGTGTCTACCTGTGTCAACGACGAGAAGGGATGAAGTCGATCAAAAAAAAAAAAAAAAAAAAAAAAAAAAAAAAAAAAAAAAAAAAAAAATCGATTTACACGCGTTCGCATCACTTAACTTTTTTTCCCTTTTCCCGTTTTTTTTTTTTTTTGTCCTCTTTTTTTGTCCTCTTTTTTTTCTTCTTTTTCTTTTTCTGTTATCTACTCTCTTTTCATTAAGCTGAATATCGCGTGATAGCCCGTAGAGCACACGACGCACTTTCCAAGCCGCGATAAATTTCTTTACGAGTCCCACCGGTCGTTCTCGCCATTAACTTCACCCCTCGTCAACGTTCGATTACGCCGACATTCCGCAGTAGGATGAAAATCCTGCTGGCGCGTTTGCAGAGAACGGGATGCTTTTAACTTCTCTACCTATCTACCTCGTGTCCTCTTCGTTGAAATTAAACGGAATTTTTTGTTCTGTATGTTTCTGCAAAGAAAGAAGGAAGAAGGGATTTAATAGTATCCTTTTTATTCGTCAAAATGGAAACGTTAGGACGATCGTGAAATCCTTTTATAAAGATGAAAAAGGGACTCGTTTGCTTCTAAAACTTTTCCTATGCTTTTAAAATAGGTAACGTTTGTAAAAATCGACAATTTTTCCAAAGGGCGAACTTGTTCGGTAGAAGAATTCGATGAAAAGGGAACACATTCTTCGAATTTAATGAACGCATCTACCGTCAACTTCTTGCATTTTCTTTTCTCGTCGTTCTCTCGTGAGGAACGAGGTCGAGAGATGGGGTGGGAAGGGTGAAAGGGGATAGCACGGAATGCCCGGAGTATTTCTTTGGGACACGCGGTTGAGCCACGCCTACCGATTCATTCTACAGTCGAGCACGATTTCTAAGCTCGTTGAACAATGCGAGGAAGCTCGTGGACCGACCTCCAGTGTTCTCTCTCTCTCTCTCTCTCTCTCTCTCTCTCTCTCTCTCTCTCGCTCTGCTTTTCCATGCATGAGGATTCCGGGACACCGTACGAAGATGCCGGCGCTAACGTCACTCTCTCGCCATCCCTATCTCATTCTCATTTGAATTTCTAAATTTTAATCCCACGAGCTCTCTTCCTCTCTCTCTCTCTCTCTCTCTCTCTCTCTCTCTCTCTCTCTCTCAACAACCTTACGTCGTTCAAAGTGAGAGATAGAAAGAGTGGCTATACTCTTGATCATTATGATTCATTCGTTTCGGTTCATCGATCTACGCTGATCTAGAAAATCATCGAGATACTCTCGCGTGTTATGCTCTTCTTGCTCGAATAAGAAAGAGACATGAGAAAATGGAGAAGAGTTAGGATTGGCTGGTACGCGTACGGGAAATCCTTTAAACGTTTCGACGTCTCATCGGCATTAACGAAACAGCGTGGCGGTACTCTCGTCCGCTATCGATCCTCTTGAGGGCCGAGAGAAAGAGGAGGAGGATTATCGCTCGCGTGAGCGTGCACGCACGCGTTTACACGTGCGTGTGCACTCGGCAGGATGGTGTATACGTGAAATTACAATGGCCGACGATGGTGCAAAGTACGCAGGGTCGCTCCACCCCCTCGCTTCCATCCTCCTTCTATACTGCTCTCACCAAGCGTAGGACGAGCGCGAATAACTATGAATGCCATCGATAAGGCTGTTAAATTAAATGGAGCACGCGAGAGCCAGCAGCTTTTCTACTAGTCGCGCTTCATTCTTTTCACGTAGCTATCTTTGCACATCCAAACGACAAGTCGTTTTAAGAAGGAAGAATATCGGCTGATATTTTTTATCGCGACCGACGAGAGAAAACGTTTCCGAAGGAATTCCTTTTGAAATTCGTAGAGAGTTTTAAAATTCTGAACGGAGGAATAATATCTAACCAGAGAGTTCGGTATTGGGAAAATGATGAAACTCATAGCATTATCGTGGTACGTGCGATATTGGAAATTCGCGTAATTGTTATAAGCGCATAGTTCTACTTCCTCTCTCTCTCTCTCTCTCTCTCTCTCTCTCTCTCTCTCTTCCCCTTTTATATACCTCACCATCCTTGCCATTTTATATTTATATAAATTTGCTCGTAATTTGTGGTCGACAAAATCCTATTAGAACGCTATTTATGTTCGGTTAATATATTAGGCGTCACTTAAAACCTAGACGTCATTAATCTTGGCCTCTTAACTACGGTTATATCGCAACGATACATTAGAAGGTAAATTAATTATTCTGGTTAAATGCATTTACGATCAAATCACGAATGCAATCGCTGTCGGCCATAAGAAACGAATATCGTAGGGCAAAGGGAAATTGATATCTATCGTAGGGAAAGTACAGTAGCGCGATAGTCGACGTTAAACCACTCCGCGTTATCCGCTTAGTACAGTTGCTACACGGACACCGATACCAATTCGACGTATTTTCGTCGAATACGTTCAGTCTCATTGGCCAGAAAAGCTTTAAACGCGTGACTCGTAGTACGACGATCACATTGGCAACGTTTACCGAGCACTCCAAGCGAATGTTTTCCCTCGTGTTGACCAGGCTTTTGCAATCGGCAGTGACTGCTCAATCGAGTCTAGAATAGGCCGAGTTACTCCGGATTAGATTAATTTTGTGTTCCCCGCACTTTCGAGGAACTACTGGATTACGTGACAATTTTTACACTGAATTTTCTCGCTTGATCAACGTCGATATTTTTCTTCTTCCCACTGTTCTCCGTTTTTTATCGACTTTTCTCCACTCTAAAAATAACCTATATGAGAATTTCAATGCATTCGAACAGTCTGAAAAAGCATCATATTTTTATTTGTCCCATCCAAGTCGCGATAATATAAAATTTCAAACGCATTTTAACGCGCATTTTTTTTTTCCTCGGAATCATTCGGTAAACGAACGAAATAACGAAAAGAAGTCGGATGGAAATGAAAAGCCCGCATTAATTTCTATGAAACGCCGATACGAATTTTAATCGGACATTTATGTAGAACGGAATTCTATATATGAATAATGATGATGTCGTGTGTGTGTGTGTGCACGTGATAAATATCGCGAAGCCAAACGAACGAAAATTGGATTTTCTTAGGCAAGCCGCTAATAAAAATGAAAATCCTCCTCTTTAGTTTTATCATAATTCTCTCTTTAATTCTCTCTTTTCCATCCTACCTCACTCGAGCGACATTCATGCTTGCGGTTTGACGAGCTCGAGACCCGCTTTTACGTAAATGTACGCGCGAATACCCGTAAATACCCGCGAATGTTAGCGTCTCACGCTTTGCACCGATTTTATTCCGGGCAAGGAACTCTTTCTCCTTTCTCTCTCTCCCTCTCTTTCTTCTTTATTTCTTTTTCCTCTTTCGTTCACAACGAACATGTTTGTACTGCACGAGGATATTAAATTTTTCATGAGACATTGCGAAGGCTGCGTCGATAAATGTAATATCGTACGAATGAAAATAAAGCCATCATCCTTTTTCCTTCATCTTTTCGATGAATCCACGAACAATCGATTTCGTATCGATGCTCGAGGCGTACTAATTTAATGGGTCGTTGATTGAATTACTAGTTTGTTGGAAATTCGTGGTTAGAGTTGAAGAAGCAAGGACATCAGGAAATGATGGGTCCTCTACGATTGGCTCGACGATTCGAATAGGACGTTTATACTCTGCATCGAACCATTCGTACCGTTCGACCATTCCATCGGATAAACTAAACCAGTTAGCCTACTCCGCCATTACCGACGTCATCGCTAATTTAAACACCGATTCTATCGCTAACGTTTCCAAGCTCTATCAATTAGTCATATCGCGCGAGCGCTTCGAGCTTCGCTCCTTCAATTTTGGTCTCGAGTTTTCTGTGCCGAATTGTGTACACTGAGTTTGTTTTATCTTTTCGATTACTGTCGATACCGATTTATCAGTCCTATTTACAATATTTATCAGACCTTCGAAAAATACCTCTCCTTAATGATCGGCTACCTTCGTTATTCGATAATTCGCAATCGTGTTCAAGTAGAATTTATCTAGTTCGACCTTTAATTACTTTAGAGTGATTAAATTCGAAGGGGAAAAGAAAACACAAACTTCTATCCTTCTTGTCTTCCCTTTCTCCCTCCCCTCTAACCCCACACCGTACATTTTTGATAGACGAGATTTCATGTTAGATTCGAGAGGGCTATAAAATTTCAATGATCTAGGTCAACGATAGGTCAGACACGAGCAGACTAAAAAGATTTAAGAATAATCGTAAGGCAAAAGACGTCAATGAACTCGATTTTTCGAATGTAATGCAATAATGATTCTTCATGAATAACTCGAAGATTCTTCTCTCTCTCTCTCTCTCTCTCTTTCTATGTATTTATCTATCTCCAATCTTTCGTGTTCCTAAATACGTACTAGATATGCCCGAGCAGGTTTTTCGAAGAAATTCCTCTTCATTCCTCTTCTTGCCTGCGCGAACGCGATGAAAGTCAAATTAGGCGAGAATTATACTGCCGTGTCGAGTTGAAGCATGAAAAAGGACGAAAAAAGAAAAGGAAAGGAGAGAGAGAAGGAGAGAGAGGGAGGGAGAAGGAGAAGGTACTCTCGAGAATAAATCGCGTACTAGGAATTTTCGTATCGCCCATTCCAGGAGCTTAACTTGATTACCGACAACGGTGATTCGTACTCGTTAAGCCAACTGAGCTTTCGCTGTCTTCTCCTTCGATGCATCATCCATTGCTAGATCCTCAGGGCGACATGACTGACTTAAAAGGCGAAGAGAATTCGACTTTCAACGTCTTAAAACTTGGAATTCTAGCCAATGCCGAAGTCTATGAAGCTATCAACTTTTCTTTTACTTTTCTTTTTTCTTTTCTCATTCTTGTTTTTTTTCTTTTTTCTTTTTTTTTTTATCCTCTTCTTCTTTCTGCTATGCGACTTAAGTGTAAAAAGGCTGACTCTGAAATAGAAGACTTAAAGAGTTTGATTCTGAAGTAAGTTGTCTCATTAGATCCTTCTTAATCTTTCTCGTACTCGACGATGTAAGTACGACCTTAATTTCATTCTTAATTTGGAAATTTCAAATGGTTCTCTTATAGAAAGTGGTAGCCACAAGTTTCAAATTATTTTCAGTAGTTTGAGGAAATGTTAAGAAAAAAAAAAGAAAAAAAGAAGAAAAAAAAAAAGAAAAAAAAAAGGAAAAAAAAAGTTTGAAAATAATATTGGAAAGAAGGATGTAGACGCGAGAGAAGAAAAAGATCGTTTATAGGTACCATGAGGTTTTATGTCGAATCACGCTCCATTACTTCGCTTTAATATACACCTCGTTCTTTTTGTAGTTGGACGCCTTGTCGGAAATTCCGTAGAGTTCATAGCTATCGAGTAAAGGAGCTTGCTCGTCTTTACGAGCCGCGAGAGGAGAACGAGAGAGTAAGAGAGGAGGAGTACGACGGGAGCAGTTTCTTTGACTTCAGTAACTCGAGCCATCTTTACTGAAGTGTCCAACCTCTAGCTCGTGTACGAATTCCATCTTCCGACGAAGAAATAGAGCCTTCTCCACTCCTTCTCTCTTTCTCTTTATTTCCCCTCTCCTCCCTTTCTATCGAGCCTTCTCTCTATGCTTAGATATTGACCCCTTTATCCATAACGAGACAAATTGTTAACATGATTTTGCTTTGAAGTATCGTCACACGTCGATCGTGGCTCGAATATAGCCACTTTACGTTTCGTCTATGGACATCGATGATACATGTAAAATACGAAATTAAAAAAAAAAAAATATATATATATATATATATATACATATTCGAAATTGTTCATTAACAAATATACATAATTTTTATGATCTTCGATTTTTCCAAACGTATTTTCATCAAGGAAAACCTGTTAGTTTTTCGTTTTTCCACAAAAATTATTTATAACAAATTGTTAATAACAAATTGATGAAGGCGTACGTGTGTACGTATATAAAAACAAGCTACGTGACTTTAGTTTTGGAAAATTATTTGTAATAAATTGTTTATAACAAATAGTTTATAACACATCGTTTATAATCTATTGTTAAATATATACGTGCATATGAATGTATAAAAAACAATTAGTTAATTTTAATTTTTCGAAATTATTTATAACAAATTGTTTATAACAAATTATAAACAATTGTGTAACAAAAAGATGGCCAGAAGTTTGCCCTTTAAAATGGTTTTTGTTTCAAATCTCTATGACTTTTCGTTACGAAGATATTTATATATAACTAGCTGTTTATGTTGACCCACATAATTTCTTTTAATCAACTCATTGACCCACTGGCATACATAAATTCTTGAATTTACTACGCGATCAGCTGACTAGCGTAAACACTTTTGTTCATTTACTACGGCTCGTACGCAGGCGTAGTAGACCACGTGATTTTTGGACTTATGAATCGCAAATTTCAAAATGACATATCTTCGGAACGACAAGTCGTAGAGACATGAAACCAATCTTATTTCAAAGGAAAAAGCGTCCTCTTTTTAGTCATTGTATTATCGATATAATAATCGAAGAGTATAATATTCGATTTTTTTCCCCAATATTACCGTCGTATTTAACAATTTTATGAAAACGATTGGAGCGAAGCACCGTTCCATTTATTTTCTTTTTCAATAAGCTTTCTGAATTGAATCTTTTCTCGCGGAATTTTGCACTATTTTTGTTTACTATTAGAATTCGTAAAGAAACGGAAGAATAGCATCTTCCATACGTGTACCGATGATGAAGTAGAGCGGAAAAACGAACGAAGGAAATTGAGAATTTGTTGTTTACTCGTTCGTTTTCTTTCCCCTCTCTTCTTTCACGGAGTTTACGTAGCTATGTTCGTCGTATCAACGAATGAAATGTTACCACCTCTCTTTCGTCTTTTTATCATTCGACGTCGCCATCCCGTTGTATTTTCGAGAATCGTCATAAAGCTCGACGTGCCTTCCTATCGTGTGTACCAGCACGAAAATATAGAGTCGTACGTTTATACCCCGAAATGGCTATAAACGTATACAAACTCGTTCTTCCGAAACGTCGCTTGCATGCATGAAAAATGTATTGCATTTTATTTCTACTTTTCATCGCTTCTTTTAATATATACCTACGATACATACATAGATATATTTGAAATCGTCACGCTTGTTCGCATGGCTCAAAGAAAAGCTTTCAGGTAAGTTAGGCCGTTATCACCAGAGTAAAATGATTTCTTCGTTCCATAAAAAAATGTAATACTCATTTCCAGCATAGGGTACCTTTAGTTTCGAGGAAATTCTATTGTATATGCCATTTTTCTTTTCTCATATTTCTTTTTCTTCTTCTTCTTCCTCTTCTTTCTCTCCTTGTTTTTCGTTCTCTTTTCCTTTTATTTTATTATGCACGTAGCTAGGAGAGCGTATAGAATTAATAGCGTACAGGGTAGGAGGTAACATATACGGTGTAGTACGGAAAGTTTTAAGGATTTTTTCTACGAGGCATGTTGGGCCTTTCCAGCTGCATTTATAAACTCAAACTGGCGTACGGTGCGGTAAAGGAAAATTGCAAGTACCGTGAAGGGTGAACAAGTGTGGGAAGAAGGAGAAAACAAGAGAGAGAGAGAGAGAAAAGTAAGCGAGCTCGAGGAAAATTTTCTGTCACAATAGAGAAACTTTTGTACGCGAGCCGGTCTTAATTAAATTAATTGACACGAGTATCAAGGCTTTTATCGTAGTACGAATCAGCGAGGGAAAAGAGGAAAAAATAAAAGAAACGAGAAGATTTCGGTCACGTATAGAGTCGAACGTTTCTTCCGCACCCTGACACTTTTCCAACAAATTATTTATTCCCCAGTGGTAGATGGGATGCCACGAAATCTTGAAAGATCTAAACATTCGATAGAAGAAACTCCCTTCGAAAGGACTTTATTGTCTATTCATGATAGACACTGTACTCAAATAAGGATTTACATGCTAGGACGATTTTATTTGGGATCATGGAAATATCTACTCGCACGTATTGTTACGCGTATACATTTTTGTGTTACGGAAGCAAACAGGGGGAAAAAAAAAAGAAGAAAAAAGGAATAATCGACGATGTTTCTTTTTCGAGCTATACTCGCGAGCATACTTAATTGTATTAGAGGAACAAATGATTGCACACAGGGAAAAGAAGAAGAAGAAAGAAACAGACAAAAAAAGAAGAGGGAAACGTCGTCTAGAGGTTAAGGAATTTCTGAAACGAATGGCGCGGTCCTGTAATTTTCACTGACGACGACAGGCACAAAGCGTAATCTTTTCTATCTCTCGCCCCTTCGTGAACCTGGGGATCCCCCTTTGCGTTTAATTAACTGCTAATTTATCAAGCTTG
Source organism: Vespa velutina (assembly GCF_912470025.1). Taxonomy (NCBI): domain Eukaryota; kingdom Metazoa; phylum Arthropoda; class Insecta; order Hymenoptera; family Vespidae; genus Vespa; species Vespa velutina. The sequence continues at coordinate 663,679 of NC_062199.1, read as the reverse complement.
GAAGCATCCTTTCCCCAGTGCTGCACTCGTACTGCGTACTTTCCTTAGTTTTACAACCGGCATTATAAAATATGACTATTTCGCTTACATAATATCTCATTAATGGTATATTATTATTAACATTAAAGTGTCAAGCGTATCGGAACCATCGCAATGCTTAATTAAGTTCAATTAATAAATAATAAAACAAGTATAATCCGCAATAAAGAGACTTATAAGTAAGAAGAAAATAACGATCGGTCATACTCATTTCTTAGAATGTCGTACAATGAAGAGTCTCAGCGATTCTACTTTTATTAAGAATTCAAAGCCGTTAGCTTTTGCTGTATTTACGTCGAACAATCGAACCAGTGCAACGCTGCTCTCGTTGGTAACGTTAACAAGCCTTCCCTCGAAGGATTTAGTTATTGCGTGAGACAGCCAACTGAATCACGGACAAAGAGAGAGAGAGAGAGAGAGAGAGAGAGACGGTAAACTTCACTCCGAAGACAATGAAATCCAGGATGATGGCGAGGAGGAGCTTCTCGCAGTTGATACGCCATATAGAAATTCTTGGCTTCGACGGAGTAATTACATTTACTTGCAGCATCAAATTCTTAATTGTATATCGTTCAACTGTTAGGAGAGATTACGGTGGCAATTGAAATATCGTTGCATATGTCCTTTCGAAGCATACGTAAACGCAAAGACATGGCTAAACGAAAAATAAATTGAAATAAGCGTAATCACGTCGATTCTCGCCTGGAAGAATCTTCAAATGCAAGACGACCTTTTCGTAAGGCAAGCTTGGAAGGGCTCGAAATGCTTTTTGGTAATGCTACTACCTTCCGGCTCAGCGATTAAAGGATTAAACGCTCCAAACGGTTGTAAGCCGAAGGATGCAAATCCGCTCAACGACGTTAAGATTTTCTCAAATTGTCCTCTGTACATGAGAATTTCTATTGTTTGCGATCTAGTTGCTCGTTGAAATGGTTTTAACGAAATAAGATGAAAAAGGAGAAGAACGAGATTTCTTCGCCTTTGATATTAAAACAATAGCGAGGAACGAGGAATGTGTCTTATATAATTAAAATTAGTAAGTGAAAAACAAGAGAGAGAGGGGGGGGGGAGCGATGGTAAATTTGCATCGCGAATCGTTCCTCTGAAATATCAAACGAATTAAATTAACGCTCGATGTAATTTCGATTCTCCTCTCTTACGTGCGTTCTGTTTTCACAGAAATCCCATTAGAATCGAAATTCCGTGGATAATTACATGATGGTTGGTGTAGCCCACAGTAGTCACGTTGCTACTATCCTCTTCGCTTAGAGGCTCGGAGACGCACGCGTGGACATCATCCAGTCGATGTATTCGACGTTCGCGTGTTGCATTTGACGACGATAAATCCGACACGCAAGCCATTCCTAACGCGCAAGGTCGGCTCTCGTGTGCTGCCAGACGCATGCGAACCAGATGATCGTATTCATTTTATAACAGCTATTCCCCGTAATTATGATTAACGAAGCTCCGTCGTCCTATCGTTCCCGCGATACGTTTAGATATGTAAAATAGCCGGAGATAGCGGCACGCTTTTCTTTCAGAGAATTCATTCTGAAAATAATACCGCCTACATTTTTATTACTTGCCATTTTTCTTTCCCGCTTTTTTTTTTCCTTTTCTTTTTCTCTCTTTTTTTTTTTTTTTTTTTTTTTTTTTTTTCAACCGCTCGAACTTGTTGCACTCGTTTTTCAGGAAATGTCAAAGGCGACGTTTATATCGGGGTAACTCGAATCGACAGCCTCTTCCACGACGACGAGTTTACGCGCGCTCTTCCATAAACAAGCACGGGCTTATATATTATTAAAGCAGAGCAGTTTGCATTTTCTGGCAAAACATTCGACGTTTCTCGTATTTCCTACGTCGCTACACAGCTTTCGTTTCTCTCCCTCTCCCTCTCTCTCTCTTTCTCTCTTTTCGTTCGATGGTACGAACATTAGCGTTTCACACGATTTATCTTTTCGTTTAATATAGTTTGCAGCTACTATCAAATCGTACCACCTTTTTTTTACTATTTTCAATGAAATTTATTTCTGATAAACACGTATGAAAAAACGTTACTTTACTAGACGGATTTGGCATCCTTAACGGAACTGAACTACGATGAAAATACTTTTATAAAAATAGGACGAAACCCGGGGGTATGAACGTAAAAAGACGAACGTCGAGACGAGGGACGACGAGTGGATACATGTTCATCCTTTATAACGCTCGTCGCTTCTATATCCCTTTTGTCTCGGCGCATCGTTGGTTATCCTAAGCAGGGATACTTGAAGCTAGCAGCTGAGCAATGGATAGTAGATGTGGGTCGTTAGGACGTTCGAGTGAATGATAAATGACCTGTAGACGTTTCGTTTCGGTTTGTTCCGTTTCGTTTCGTTTCGTTTCGTTTCGTTTCATTTCGTTGAAAAGTTTGGCTTGGCGAAAACGTTCACGGCAACGCGTTTGTGCAACGAAAACTAACTTTGCTTTATTATTCTTTTCATAAACGATTCCAGTCGTATTTCTTAGCTCGTTATTGTCTTTTGCTTGAATTTTGTTCCTTTCGAATAGAGCGATAAGGAAAAAGAAAGTATCGGAAGGTCCAAACTTATCGTCGAATCGTGAATTTTTAATCGATCTTAGCGGTGAGAAGAACGCTTTGCCGGTTTGAAAAATGAGCTTTTTCCAAGTTATCGCGCGAACACGAAAGCGGGACGCGAGCTTTCGAGACGGCACGTAGATCGTATAACTTTTATTCGAGTTTCCTCGGATATCCTGGAGGAGAAGAAAGAGGAGAAGGAGGAAAAGGACGAGAAGGTAGTCGTGCATAGCACGGGAGGAGAACCTGGAAGAGGAATTAATCTTCGCTTCTCGAGTTTCTTTGCTCGCACGAACCAAGTTACCTATTGGTAAACGTCGTATTGCAAGACTTAATGCGACGTCGAGATAGACGAGAGGAGTGCTCTAAATAGTGCATAGGAGTACCTAAATAGTTGAATTAGATAATGGAGCTGGACTGACAGGCTCGCCACACGAAATTACGTCAATTGCTGTCTCTTATATCATTCCAGTCATCTTTGTCATGTCGAAGATTTATAAAAAAAATAAAAAAAAAATAATAACAAAGAGGAGGCAGTATTATGGGGTGGTCATAAAATAGATTTCTATTCGTCTTTTTTCGCTCTCTCTCTCTCTCCTCTCTCTCTCTCTCTCTCTCTCTCCTTCGACATTAACTTTTAATCGAATTCATCGGTTCGCGTTTGCCCCTCTAGAGAGCAACTTTGGAAGATGAGATTTTCGTTATGCTATTACGGTCACGGATACGACGTCGGTTTTCGGCGATACTGTTTCCCCGCTTGAATTCGAAGCCGCTACCGAGAGTGAGAAAGTCGAAATCTCTTTCGATCCTTATCTCGTAGACGTGCCGAATCTCGCTTCGTAAACGATATTAGCGATATTATCGCAAACGTGGAGTAGAACTTTCGTGACGTGAGTACTAACGATCCAGACTCGAGTTCGATTCTATGATCTCGACTTTTTTTGTTTATATAATAAAAAATAACGCGTTAGAAGCATTTAGTTAACTCTTTTGGATAAATCTTTGTTGGAACTTTTGGATCGTATTTGTTCGGATAAAAGAGACTTTTTTCTTTTTGTTTTCTCGAGGTGATGATCGAGCGTGCGTACCGAACGAAATCATCCCCAGGGCTTGTAATCATCTTAAATGTAACGCCTGTAAATCCTCGATACACCGAGGAAATTTCGTAAACATCGAGGTTAGTCAGAGCGAAGAAAAGCCCAAAGGAAAAAGAAAGAAAGGAAGAAAATAGGGAGATGGTAGGGAGAGAGCAAGTGAGAAATAACGGGGCCGCTACCCTTTACGAAGCGAAATCTTATCCGCGAAGACGCTGATGGGAATTAATGAGAGCTCACCGCTGCAGTAAGCTCTAGCCAACATTTTTAGACGCCACAAGGCGAGTGTCTGCGCGAAAATACGTCTTTTGGGAGACTATACGAGAGTATAACGCTTTGAAAGACTTTTACGGTCTACTTTGTTTGAAAATTTCGTCCGTAATTCTCGATTAAATGGCAACTGTTTGTCGGGTCTAAGCGTGTTTCGGATAGTAATTACTTTAGAATCCAATCGATAACTCGTAGATTACTTCTTAAAAACCCTTTTTCGAGTTACGTACGAAGTCAATAAAAGGAAGGGAATAAAAAATCGGGATGAACTAGCGAAATAGTTTAGCTTGCACTTCGCAGCCGTTTAAAAAATTTCATTGCAGCGTGATACTAATTTTAAACTTGGCGTTTAACAGGGATGCGAAGAGTAGTTGATTAGACTCTCAATGCGGATCCTTGATGGACAGGCTTTCAAGAAATTTACCAAGCTCGGCCGTCTTAGGTCCTATTTAACTATCCAAGTTCTACATCGAGCTATTATAGAAAGTTTTCATGTTAGGGACTGTGCGTGGTCTTACTTTTAAACGTCGATTTTGCCTCGAAGACGCGAAAATTTCGGGCCATTCATTGAAGTATTTTCAGGTTTACTTTATTGTTTTCATTTATTCATGCTTCATCGTCGAATAGGTAAACGAACGAAACGTAAAGATTGGTAAGGCAATGGTTCTCCTGGTATAAAACGAGTATTACCATCTCTCTCTCTCTCTCTCTTTCTCTCGCATCGAGCGTCCCACGCTTTTTATAATCTGTCATATTTTATCAAAGCTCTGACGGCACATGTTCGTCGTATGTGCTCATAAAGCATGCAACGAGGGATCTACCGGTCTGTGACGAGTTACGCTCCACGCGACCACGATGTTTCCTGTGGATACTGCCGGCTACCGGAAACAGCTTCCTCTTTGCTACGGTAGGGAGACACCAAATGCAAGTCGATAGATCGATACGGTACAACGAAACCGCATCATCCTCGACGTTTCCTTTTCGTTTCGTTCAATCATCCGAACTTGACCGGCTTCGAGATACCTCTCTGCAGCAAATCGCACGATCGATCGCGTACTATTTCTTTCTCTTGGAATCGTTATCCAACTCTTTTCAACGACACGTTTAATTTAATCGCCAACTCTTTACTTAATTACTCACTCTCAAAAAGCGTTCGAGCTTTCCGCGACTACGCGTAAAGTCCCTATGGCAAATTGACTTGCCGGTTATCGCGTCTATGAAATTCACCTGCTAATAGCTTTGCTTTTTCAACATCATTTTGCCTTTTTAACGTATAATTACCTGATTTTCTGTAAACATTGAGCATAATGCTAAAGAGCGAGATAGAGAGATTATACGATCGAACGAAAAGAAATCTCGAGCTTTTTCCACAGGGCTTTATCTAAACATCCGATAGAAACAATTTTGCTTTGAGGATTTTCAGATTGTGGCCGAGCTCTATTCTCGCCAGAATATTGTAGGATAGAGAGAGAGAGAGAGAGAGAGAGAGACCGGAAATGAGATCCTTTCTAAATTGGCTAAAACAGCGGATCTAGGAGATCCGACCGACTCGAGAAGCACCGATTTTCTCGCTTTTACACGATACCGTCGAAGAAGCGCACAAGGAAAGAGAGAAAACGCCTTGGCCCGTTTACGACCCACGCTACTAGTAACATACGCGTGTCGGTTCGTTTACGTTAATAACGAAAACCATTCGCCTTCCCTTCGCGACAATTACGTTTCGTTTCCATGAAAGGACCGACAAAAGCCGAGACTCTTTACAAATTCATAATTAATCTATTAAAGAATATTGTACCTTTTTAGATTATTTAATTCGTCGTAGTTTTTTTTTTTTTTTTTTTTTTTTTTTATTTATTTGCGTAGATCTCGCTTCGAACGTCACGTCTTTTTCTTAAGCTTGAAAAAATGAAGGAGAATAAAAAAGAAAAAAGATGGAAGGAAAAGGAAAAAGTAGCAACTTGCGTAATAGAACGAAAAGCGGAGTCGAATGCGCGAAAGAAAAGACAGAACAGAAAGAGGTGGAAACGGGAGTTTTCTTACTGTTCTATCCAATTTCCTTGACTTCTCTCCTACCGAAGGTAACTTTGCCACGCTGGTGTGTTACTACCTTTGCGTTCCTCACAAAAGCGACTCGAACGGAAAGGATAATAAAGGAAGTAACTTTGACGCTAATTCTTCTCGACTTTTTCAAGAAACTTGTACTCGGTGCAATGTACTCCGAGCATGATCGAAAATAAAATCTCGCTCTCGAGATATTTTGTATTTTTGATTTAATTTAAATCGTATCTTTGGTTACTTTTATTTCTATGTAATAATCGGTAAAGCGTTCGGAGCGTAGACTATATTTATTAGTAGCCGGATATTCCTCGTACTTAAAGGAATTGCAAGTTATACGTATATGTCACGGCACTTCTTCCATTTCCGGTAAGGAACTCTCTAAGAAGAGTAATAAAGGAAGTAACGTTATATCCTCGCAGTTCCGACTTTCCAACTTTTTAGAATCCACCTACATTCGTTTCTCGAGTTGACCTCTTTCTTTCTGCGCTTTTATCATACCTCCGCCCGACGGTTTAGCCTTCGTCTTTTTCAATTTCTATATCGCGTTAGGCGTTAGAGCGCTAAACAGGAGCAGGAAACGTTTCATCGAGTTAGTCGTGAAAATTGGATTATGCGCCGAGAGGATCGAATAGAGACCTCTTCTCTCTCCCCTTTCCCCATTCTCTCTCTTTTTATCGTTCGTTGGTTCATTCGTTTGTTGGTTCGTTCGTTCGTTCGTTCGTTCGTTCGTTCGTTCGTTCGTTCGTTCGTTCGTTCGTCCGACCGTCCATTCTTCCGTCCCCGCGATTCTTTGTCTTTTTCTTTTTCATCTTTGGACAAGTCGAGAGCGAAAGACGAGAGAAAGAGAGAAAGATGGAAAAGCGTATCGAATGCATATCGATCCACTGTTCAATGGAGAGACGAGGGTGTATCGCAGCTGCATACCTGCGCGTCCTATTTGCAGGTACGCTTCTCTCTTTGCGCCGACAGCTTCTCACGTGTCAATTCGAATCGTCGCTTCGTAACGTGCCACCTTCAACCGAACGGACGTGTTCGAACGCATTCGCCTAGCCCGATATTACTCCGATAAGCTCGCTGTATTCCCTGCACACGAACCATTCGCAAGGGTCTTTTCATCCTCGTCTCTCTGCTATGAAACGTCGTGTATAACGTCCAACACGTTCGTCCAACTTTATCACCTATCGTCGTCCCTTTCAGCGACGTGGAAAATAACATGGGACTCTCTTTTGTTTTGTCGATCTTTCTGCTCGTTGCCTCGCTCGATTCTTTTCAATTTTTCCTCTCTTAGCTCTCTCCTTGGTTTGCTTTTTTCTTATCGTCGCGAGTTTATATTTCATTCTACGTTTTCATCGTTTCCGCGTATATCATCTTTTGATATTATCATTAGAAACGATTATTTTACGACGATCGTCGAAGCAGTTTTCGAACATTTATATAGCGTTTAGTGTTATACGTTAAAAAACTTAGTTTCGTATTCTAACTCGCGAATACAATAATCGCTTTTCACAGTTATACCTCTTAATGCATATTACACAAATACAATAGTTGTAGAACGGAGAGGTGCTCGTTTGCTTTTCTATGTTGCAAGAAAGAAAAAAAAAAAAAAAAAGGCCGGAGCTTTTCAAGCTGGATGCAAACGATGTTAGAAGTGTCGACCTACCGAGCGAATAAAAGTATATTGCCTGTGGAATTTATTTGAATTGTATATTCTAGCCCAGATATCGCGAACAAACGATATCGTTCTACCAATCGCATTTTTGTTACCTCCCTAGTTCCTTCGCAAAAACACGCTTTATTCTCTCTCTCTCCCGCACGCGCGCGCGCGCGCTCGCCCTCTCTCCATCTCTTCGTCATTTCGAAGAGCTTTCTTTGAAAATTTCCTGCGCAAGATTTTCAAAGACTTCCCTTGCGTATTTTTCTTTTTTCCCTTTTATATTAGCAGAACGAATCTTTGTCGATCGTGTTAAGATTAGGTACTCGCTCTAACGCAGCTGAAGCAAAAATCGATACAAATATTGAACCAGAAATGCTTTCTCTTCGAATTCAGACTCGGTTAATTTGCTTTCCCGCGTACTTCTTTTAACTTTCACTCGTCCGATTTTAAACGACAATTTTACTATCGGCCATGTATTTTATCTCGACGTCCTTTTATCTACGATTTATTTAACGGCCACGAAGACACGAGGAAAAACGATCCTCGAGATCGATCGAGCGTACGCGAAAAAAGAGCGATCGACTTTGTTCAAACTCGTTCCAGAAGAAGCCAAAGAAACGAAGAATTTTCTATGCTTCCATTTCTCTTTTTTCTTTCGACGTCGTTTCTTCTTCGCTAAAATGCTGCTAGGAAATTTTCCTGAAAATATTCGAAGACTTTTCTTCGGCCGTGCTGATGTTCCTGAATTAAAATCACAATACTTTTCCGACGCCTCGCTGAACAATGTAGCCAGGCAGGACGAGCTATGCATTCCTATATAATTCAAGCACGATGGCTACCGGACAGAAAGGAAGCTGAGCGAGAGAGAGAGAGAGAGAGAGAGAGTCTGTTGGAGGATGGGCCGCCTTTGTCACGCACGAATACTTGGAATACGCAAAGAAAAACTTATCTAATATAAATTCATAGTTGGAAATTACAAACGATATCAAATATTATCAGAAATCTTTCTTTTTTTTTTTTTTTCCGAATCAAATTTTGATCTGGTTTTATTGACGAGCCAAAAAGTGATATTACTACTTTATTAAAATTCTATTTGACCCTTGTCTTGTAGTTTAATTAATAAGCGATTATCATGTGTTTCAGCTCGCCGATTAAACGAATACATTCGCCACTACGAACCACTTTCCTATCCAACGGAGGAGGTCCACAGAGGTCACCTGAGGGCCAAGAGGTCGGTCACCCGCGACAATTCCGTGACTTTAAAGTTTCGCTCACACGGCAGAGACTTTCACATTCGACTGAAGCGAGACTTGAACACGTTTAGCAATAATCTAGTTATAGAGGGTCCTACCGGACATGAAGAGGGACTTGATACCTCGCATATTTACGAGGGTTATCTCATCGGTAAGTCAAAACTCTGGTCAATCGTCTGCATAGATAGCTCGTCGATTGGATTTTCTCGTCAAACGATTGCCTCGCTAAGCATTATCTTTGGTAGAATGAAATTCGATAATGCGTGAACTTTGAAAATAAAAATTGACGGTAGCGAAATGTTCTGAAAGAAAGAGAAAATGAGAAAGCGAGAAAAAGAGCGTGGGTGTCGATATGATATACCATAACTCTATACCCCGATATCGACTTGCATTTCTAAACATAGAATTGCACTGGTACTGCACCGAAGTATTCCAGATAGAACGTTTGATATTTCTCGAGACTATGGGAAAATGATAGAGGTGAACTACCATAGAACAATTTATTCCATTTCTTTTCTATTTCCTCCGTTATACATTTACATTAACATCTTCCTCTCGCGTCTTTTCTATCTTTGCTGTCGTGATCTTTTTACTATCATGGGGCAACTAGCTGGACTTTTTTTTTTAAACGCAAGAGGAGAGGGAGAAAGAGAGTGAGGGAGGGAAAGAGTTATTCGAGAGTTGAAAATTATGTTCTCTTCTTTAGTAAAAAAAAAAAAAAGAAAAAAGAAAAAAAGAAAAAAAGGAAAAGTCTTACCATGCGATCACGAGCATTCCTATTTAAAGTATGACTACATACGTTATCCACGATACCGACCAGGTGTGGCACGCAAAAGTGCGTGTCACAGTAGATACCGAGTGAAACCTTTATTCCTACTCTAATAATTTACCCTAGTCAAGTCCCTCGGTGGCACATGGAAGAGGGACGAGAGGACGGTTAGTACCGGCGAAGGGAGACATTTGAAATTATAGATCAGCTTGCTCGAGGTGCTGGAACGATTTATCTCTGAAACTCCGTCGATTCTTTTCCTCGTTGCTGTTGATGTTGCAGCAAGCTGACCCAGGCTAGAATTCGATGCGTTCGTTGGATAACAACGCGACGGAAAGCTCCGGGAAAAGAGAGAGAGAGAGCTTTTTCTCTGGCTCGCGTTTTAACTCGAGCCAGATCAAAAGGAATTCTGGAAATGGTTTCACCAACGTTTTGCAGCATTTCAAACGTCTCCGTGTAACGAGAGGAAGAAAAGAAAGGAGAATAATGAGAGAACCTTTTTTTTTATTCTTAGACGAATATATACGAGTATACGAATTTCCTAGTGACCCATTTTTATTCATTTCTTTCGTAACATCGATAAAATAATGAAATATATTATAATCGTAGTTTATCTCATATACTTATAGATACGCGTTGACCAGAGGGACACGAAAAGAAAGAAAGAAAGAAAGAAAGAAAGAAAGAAAGAAAGAAAGAAAAAAAAAAGAAAAAAAAAGAAAAGGAAAAGGAAAAGAGAACGGGCAACAACATTTTTCTGCCCGCGGCTTTGACCATTTTTTAGCTTTCTTTGTTTTTATTCCTTTTGCTTCTTTCTTTATTTTTCCGGCTTATATTTAGGAGCTCTTTTCGAGTAGTGATCTCTTTCTTCCCTTCTTTTTTTTTCCCCTTCTTTCTTTCTTTTTTGTTTCTCCCTTTTTTTTTTTTTTTTTTTTTCTTTTCCCTTCCACAACTCCAGAATGACTAATAGAGAATTCTTTCCCTTTTCCTTTTTTCTCCCTCCTCGTACCCTCGTGTCGCGCTTCCTCCCGGTCTCTCCTTATTTCGCTTGGAAATACGTTCCCGCGAGTTTATCTAAAATTAACACGCTTTGGCATTGGGTTTCTCGCGCGGGGACGTCACGTCTATTGTTCTTGATGTGTCCCGTAGTTAAGGTTAATATCTTCGTTCCGGTGACCACGCGAATTTTCATTACCTTTAACGTCGTTGCATTTGCATCGCCACGCGTGTCATTGTTTGCCTCTCCCGTCGACGATCTGCATAGAAAGATATAAAGAAGATAAGATTTCATTGTTAATAATCTCATAGTAAAGCAGAAGGCGTACAATTTTAATCGCGATATGCTATTTGCTTTCAGGAGAACCAGGTAGTCATGTATTCGGAAGCATCACCGATGGTGTCTTTCACGGGAAGATAGTGTCACCACGAGCTGGTGCGTGGTACGTCGAAAGAGCACACTATTACTTTCCGCCACACGAGATAAACGATACCCTGCATTCTGTGATCTATCACGAAAATGACGTTGGTGATCCATACTCTCAAGTTCGACAAGGTAAGCCGCACTTCGATATCTATCGGTTACGTATTTCAACCCACGCATTTAGATTTTTTCTAAAAACCGAATTGCGAAAATAGAAGTAACGTTCGTGAATAATAGTTCGTGGTTACTTGTAATATTCCGAGCGTTCGGTTTTAAACTTTAAAACTCGAGCGTGGACATGCGGGTGGGTCGGTCGATTGCTGTTAACGATCTCCTCCTCAGAACGAAGAGGGAAAACGGAGGAAAGAAAAAGATAGAGAGAGAGAGAGAGAGAGAGAGAGAGAGAGAGAGAGAGAGAGAGAGAGAGGAAAGGGTCGTGTCGCTTACACACTTGGCCGAGCACCCCTTTGTCGCGTCGAGGATGTCCACTCGCGTGCGCACGCGCGCGCTGAGCATGTATCTTTTTTTCTTGCTCAAAAAGAGAGAGAGAGAGAGAGAGAGGCAGAGTTTTCATCCTGGACAGTGTGAACCACCATTAAAAGCTTTATGATGGAAGAAGAAAATAAAAGTAACGGGATGAATAAGCCGAGCACGTAGAAAGAATTTATGACAATAATGATGAAAAATCGTCACTGTTTTAATATTGCAAAGAATTAAACTCGTACGGTACGTACGTGAGTATCCACGCGATTTCTCCGGATCCATTAAAAAATGTATACACACGGAGTGGGGTGAACGCCTTATTAACTGATTCAAGCTATCGTAGCAAAGCGAAATCATGCCATATAGAAGTTTACCTATCGAAAAGTCTTTGACTGTTCGAACGCCACGCGTTATTTGCGTTATCGCTACGAGTTTCTTCGATAGCTGCTACGTGGAATACCGCGATAGAATAGAGGGAGAGAGAGAGAGAGAGAGAGAGAGAGAGAGAGAGAGAGAGAGGAGAATATCAGTACAGAGTTTCGAATATATGTGCGCTGAAATATCCAAAATGGCTTTCGAGAAAGACCCCTGCAATATGTGTTCGTGCGTTTTACTCGCTTTGATGTCGGCTTTGATGTCTTCCATAAAAGAAAATACTTAATACGTATGTACGTACATAGACACATACGCGTTATCAGGAGTTGAGAAAAGTATGTCGCGAGCATAGATTTCGAAATCAGTGGACAGAGAATGACATTCGTATTCAGGAGAGGAAGCTCTCGCAAATTTTAATCGAGACAGCTTCTACAACCTTCTCTTGGATCTCCTTTCGTCTATCTACATCTACGTCACCTTGTATCTCACACGTGTATTTGGACTGGTCGTGCAAATAGCCAACGCTTAAATAAACGGGTAGCATATCGCGTGTAATATTTATCATGGCTCTCTCTCTCTCTCTCTCTCTCTCTCGTGGCAGCGAACGAACGAACAGGTGTTTGCATACAAGATATGTGTCGTTATGAAAATATGTGCGACATACAGCGTGAACTCACACTTTCCGCGAGATCTTGTTTAAACGTTCACGAATATTCGATGACGGTGCTAAAGTCTTCTTTAGTTTCCTCGTCGATTCTATAGAATGTTATATGAGCAATACTTTCTTCTTATGTATCTTCGTTTCTCTTCCTTTCTCTCTCTGGCTCTCTAAAAAGGTACTATAACATTTCTACAAAACGTTCATTCACATTAACGCCACCGCAAGGAGTAGTAGCAATAAAGATAGTCAATATCGTCCTGCTGAAACGTCGAGTCATTAAAGCTCGTCGCTCTGAGTTAATTCGGCAGTAAAACCACCGGTAGTTGGCACGATTATCTGATATGACAGTAGCAGGCAATATTATTGATCCCATTGGTGGTAGAAAGAAGGTGGAAACTTGTAAAAAAAAAAAAAAAAGCCGAGAGAACGTATGTACACGTTTGTATATAAATCAAGGAAAGGGATAAATTAGGGGTGGTTACGGAGTTTCCTTAAACATCAATTGCACTGTGGTTACCTACCAAAAGTAAATGTTTTCATCAAGAGCGTCTCTTACTACTTGGCGAAGCCGACGTTGTCGAGCAGGTAAAGGAAAGTAAGCTTTTTGAAGCCGCTTCCCGTTTTACTTTCTTGTCTGATTTATGCAAGCAAGTACTCGCAAAGCTCCTCGACTAAATCTCGACTCACCCTTCTTCTTCTTCTTTTCCCCTTCTCTCTTTTTTCTCCTCTCTTTTTCTCTCTTTCTCTCTCCCCTTCTATTTCGCCTTTCGATATCTCAAGCAGGCTTACAAAATTTATCAAAATTCTATGCTCGAATATATGCAAGAACAATGTTCGTCCCTTTACGAGTTTATTACAAATAAAATATGAGGAAGGTGGAGAAGAAAGGGTGGTCATAGAAAGCGCTATAAGAGGTAGTCGGTTTTAATAGCTTCGTCGTTGCTATCAAAGAGGAAAGTAATTATTTAAATAGCTCCGGGTAAGCGAGCAGCGCGGAGACGAGAGAAAAATTTTTCACGAATCTCATTTAAACCGTGCGCGGGAAAGACGGCGGGACGTAAAATAAACGTATAAACGTAAAACGTAGTTTATTCCATCTTGTAAAGTCATGCTTGGAAAAACGAAAACGGACATGTATCTATCTCGTTAGAATGGATTTAAGAGGAGAGAGAGAGAGAGAGAGAGAGAGAGCGAGAGGTCCTCTGGAGATTATTGAAAAAAACAAAAGAAAGAAAGAAAGGAAGAAAGAAAAAACGCGCTTCGTGAAGACGACTTTATCGTGGAAAGATTTTCCATCGTTCGATAAGAACGATGTCAAAGGAAGTTCTCACGAATTGCGAACATTATTAATTGCGATGATCAGAGGGATTTCTTTCTCTTTTGCCTACTTCTCTTATATAAAATCTTGGATTCATTTTTTCAGGCGACTCCAGTGGCTGTGGCATTAACGAACAGATAATCGAGTGGATGGATAAAATTCAAAATTCCGGTGACCTCGACTTACCTACTCCGATTACGTCGAAAAAGGATACGAAGCCGAAAGTCGAGCCGTGGAATGGCGAGCAGGAAACTCCTGGACACAAATATACCAGAGAAGCGAACGAACCGAGCCATCGAAGAGCACGCAGAGCTACTAGACCGAAGGAAGACAATAAAAACACCTGTTCGTTGTTCATTCAAACGGATCCTCTTATTTGGCGGCATATATCCGAACAGGTTTGAATAATGTCGCCTTTTTTCCTCGTTCTCACATTCGCGTTCTTCTTTCTTGACGAACGAAGAAAATTAAAACTAACATCGACTTTTCCAGCTGCATCACGACGCAGAAAAAACGAGAGAGGAAATACTCTCTTTGATCGCGCATCACGTCACAGCGGTGAACTACATTTACAGAGATACCAGATTCGACGGTAGAATCGAGCACAGAAACATCAAGTTCGAGGTACAAAGGATAAAGGTAAATAAAGAATATGTAGACATTTCTATTATTCAAATTGTTTTCATAATTGTGTAGAAACACACGATATCCTCGTTTATTACTATTTAAATGATTTGTACCTATGGTAGATCGACGACGATACCGCGTGCACGCAACAGCAGACTTATGGCGAGCCAAATCCATTTTGCATGGAAAACATCGATGTCAGCAATTTTTTGAATTTACACTCGTTGGGCAATCACGAGGACTTTTGTCTCGCTTATGTGTTCACCTACAGGTAGGTAAATCTATTGATTTTGCGTGTACGTTCGATTATCGTAACGATTTCTCCAAACTTCTGTTTTCTGTTTCCTTTTTTCTTTCTTTTTTTTTCTTTTTTTTTCTTTTTTTTTTCTTTTTTTTTTTTTTTTTTTTTTTTTTTTTACAATTGTCGATAGGGATTTTACTGGCGGTACCCTCGGTCTCGCTTGGGTCGCTTCGGCGTCCGGCGCTTCCGGTGGTATTTGCGAGAAGTATAAAACGTATACCGAGACCGTAGGAGGGATGTATCAATCCACGAAGAGATCTCTCAACACCGGTATCATCACTTTCGTGAATTACAACAGCAGAGTTCCGCCGAAAGTTTCCCAACTGACATTGGCTCACGAAATAGGTCATAACTTTGGATCGCCGGTAGGAATTTATGATACATTCTAAAGTTTCATCCGCCTGATTAACAATTTACTTGATAATCGGTGCAGCCGGAAATAAAGAAGGTATACCTACGTTTCTACTTTTATCTTCTTCTCCTTTTGTCTCGCAGCATGATTTCCCACCCGAATGTAGGCCAGGCGGTTTGCATGGTAATTATATCATGTTCGCTTCTGCCACGAGCGGTGATCGGCCTAACAACAGTAAATTCTCCAAATGCAGCATTGGCAATATCAGTAACGTCTTGGACGCGATAGAGGATAATAAGAAAAGGAATTGCTTCACCGGTAAGAAAGTAACATATTTTCATGTTCTATTATTATTTCAAGTTGATTCGGATAGAAGATTTATGAATGATCCTTTGCAACAGCGTCGGCCGGTGCGTTTTGCGGTAACAAAATCGTCGAGGCGGGCGAAGAATGCGACTGCGGTTACGACGACGACGAATGCGTGGATAAATGTTGTTACCCGAGGCAGGTGTCGGAATTGGATAAGATTAAAAACGAAACGGCGAAAGGATGCAGCAGAAAATACGGGACACAATGCAGGTAAGACAATAATCAGTTGGAATATGCGCGCGTACGCAGCTTACTGGAATTTCCTCTTTATTATCTCACGATTCCATTGTTCTCCTCGTAGTCCCAGTCAAGGACCTTGTTGTTCGAGCGATACGTGCCAGTTCGTGCCTCTCTCGCACAACGTTCAATGCAAGGCCGAATCGGACTGCAGCTACAATTCCACGTGCAATGGGAAATCTTCTGAGTGTCCCGCTCCATTGCCAAGGGCCAATAAAACAAGATGCAACGAAGGAACTCAGGTACCTTTGCTTCTACGATCTACGAATGATCCATTTTCCTCGATTTATAACGAAACGCGTTTCATTATTCGAACGTAGCTCTGTATCAACGGCGAGTGCACTGGATCAATTTGTCTCGAATGGAACTTGACGGAGTGCTTTTTAACGAGCAACATCATTCCTAACATAGACAAACGAAAACTTTGCGAGCTGGCTTGTCAGAATGGTACCGATCCATCGACTTGTCGAAGTACCAGCGAGTTTGCTCACGTCGTCGGCCTACCCGAGGGTGGGATAAGTCTCAGACCTGGCTCACCGTGTGACAACTTTCAGGTATTTCATCGGATCGAGCTATTACATTTAGGAAGAAGAAAAATAGGGGTAAAAGTTACGCGTACACGTACACAACATATATTTATATCGATTTATCATTTAGGGTTACTGCGACGTCTTCTTGAAGTGTAGAGCGGTCGATGCCGAAGGACCACTCGCGCGATTGAAAAATCTCTTATTCAACAAGGAAACTTTATCGACCGTGGCGCAATGGGTAACTGTAAGTCCTTCCACGATACGCTCGAAAGGTTTAGAATCGCTATAATTTCATTGAAACGGTACAATAAGATAAATATTAATAAATATTCTTCAGGAATACTGGTGGGCAGTCCTTTTAATGGGTATAGCTTTCATCATTTTCATGGGATTATTTATCAAGTGTTGCGCCGTGCATACGCCGTCTAGCAATCCGAAGAAACCACCTGCGAGACGCATCAGCGACACATTGAGAAGGCCGATGAACACGCTCAGGAGGATGGTAACGTTAAATAATTTCTTTCTTTTTTTTTTTTTTTCTCTTTTCCCTTCTTTACTAGCATACGAAACGATTGATAACGCACGATTTGATTATTTCTAAAGCGACACCCTCACGGTGGAGGAGGCCCAGGACCAAGGAGTATAGCTCCGAGGCAGGGTCAAGGAGGATATAGTGGAACGCGAGGACCCTCTCATGGTTACGGTGAGGGTAGGGGAGCTCAGCATTATCCTAAAGGTGAGAATTCGTAAAGACTCTAATCTTCGTCGAAGCAGCCACCTTCGCTCGAGTTTGATTAAAACGTCGTTTATCACGTTGTACGAGTAACACGCTAAAATTTAAGTTTCGTTACGCTTATTGGTCATAAAGCAAACTCGAGTTAAAAAAGCTGGCTTGATATCTTCCTCATATAATCCGCAATTACATCAATGTTTTTTCCTGTTTGCATCTATCCTGCATTGATTGATTGACGCGCATCACTGCCTGATACTAACGTTCTATGAACTACAGAGGTGAGCTGGGGCCTATTCTCTCTATTCATTCGCAAATTCAGGAGCAAATTCACGAATACCATAGCATCGTACAATTAAAAATATTAATTCAAAGTATATAGAAGGCTCCAGCGGACTTCTATCCGAAGTCTTTCATCACTCGCACGATATACGAATATAATATCACCTCCCTCGGTTCTTGTATTTGCTCCTTGTTTTTGATCGTTAAAAAATTATCAGCTAGGTCTATCGCTAATTGGTCAAATCGTTTCGCTATTGCGATCTAATCGGAGATATTTAAAGGGGAACGTAGTATCTCAAATAATTGCATGCAAGTAGTGCGATATTTTGAAGGATAATTTCATAATATCCCATCCATCATTCTCATATTTCCTTCCTTGTGAAAAGCTAATCGTCGTTGCTCTGGATTCTTATATCTCGTTTCATCGTCGAACGTCTTTCTAAACAGGCTATCGCTTGGTTCCCACAGCTAGTGCGCCACCAAGCAGCAGTGTCGCAGGCAACTACGGTCGCTCCAACCATTCAGAATTGTACGCCGGTGCCTATTCGAGCACCGGGGGAGGGGGCAGAGTCCCGGCCTACGAGATGAGGCATCACAATAAAGTCTGACGATCCTAGAATGCTGCTGTCACAGTCAGCAGAAGGCAGCGGTCTCGTTCCTTAAAACGAACGCGTCCGGATATCTGTGAAGCAACAAACCGATAAGGAAAAGAAGACGCAATAAAAAAAGAGAGAGAGAGAAAAAAAAGAAAAATAAAAAAACGTCCGGCATTGTGTTTTCGAAGAGAGTGTATATATATATACATATATATATATATATATATATATATATATATATCTCCGATTGTAGGCGCGCCGTGGTGCTGGACTCTGTTGACATTCGAATATTTCGCGAAGCACCGCTGTGTCCTCTAATCCGTAACATTTACGTTTTTAAAAACATTCGCGAGCGAACGTGTGAGTGGGGATATGAGTGAGAGACATTGTACGTGTCATCATCGATCACAAAGTCGAAGGCTTGTTCGTTTATGCTTCGTCAGTATGTACTTTGCCATCGAGGTGGAAAGAACGAAACTTAGAAAATAGAAGAAGAAAATGTGGAAGTGTTACGTGGGCCTTTGCTAAGCTTGTGGAGTCTATTACGAAGAGGCATGGTTGTGAGTTTCGTATCACTTCCCAGAGAAACAAAAGAGCGAGAACGAGCGAGTACCTTCTTACTTACAATCACGACCTACTTACATAACGCCCTTGGCAAAAACGTTTTCAGACATTTTTATCTCTCTGTAAGATAGCATATTACTTCTTTGCAGTTTCGAGAAATCCTCGAGAATTTCTATTCCATGCTTTCGATTTCTTGCGATCGATTTCGATTAAATAAGTATTGCCGAATTAATCACGAGAGTAATTTTGCGTACATATTTTAAGCGATCTGCGTCGTATACGGAAAATCGACGTAATCATTTCTGACTTTTTTTTTTTTTTTAATTATACTCTGTAACACGTTTGTTGACGTCTTTGCCACAATTTAACGTGAGCATTTATTTCTGCGAGTTCTTGTTATAAGGAGTAGAAGACTGTTGTAAAGAGAGTGAGAGTGAGAGAATAAGAAAGAAAGAAAGAGTGAAGATTCGAAACAATAGACGAGGAACGCGACAATATCCAGAGAGACGCTTTGAGCTCTATGGAGAATATAGAGTAAGGCATTAAAACAAAAAGGTTCGGTGTAATTTTTAAAACGTTGTCATTGACATTTTATCGTTCATTTTAAAGTTTGCGGAAAATCTGTATGTGTATGTATATACATATACATATATATGTATATATATATATATATATGTATGTGTATTCCGAGAATATTTATATCGTTCGGCTATGAAAAATTGGCGAGAATGTTTCGGTCAAACTGGCAAAATAATTAGTTCTTCCCGTTAAATTATATATACAAAACGCGTTGAGAGAGAAATAGTAATTCCATTTGATGAATATTTCTGAGTGGCAGTATACGTTTGCGTTTTAGATTTACTTTTTTGATACTCCTTGATAGTCGAAGTAGAGGAAAAAGGAGTAATCATGTTCCATATCTTGAAAAGCGAAACGTCGTTGATATTTATCCAAGGATAAATAACGCCTATCACTACCAAACTGTTACAGGTCATTCGTTTGATCTCGGTACCATTCTAGGATAACTATTAAACCATATGTATTATTCTTATACTAATTTTTATTAGGCAATTGGAAGGAGCGAGGCTATTAATTAAATTAAAATGAAGAGGAGATTTAAAAGAAAGCAGCGAGGAAAGAAAAATAAAGAGGAAAAAAAAGAGATGATGATTCCATTAACGATTGCAAATCGAACAACAATGGATATCGTTACTATGGATGGATTCCGCTTATTATTATTATTAATTCTATTTACTATTATTACAAATTAGTTATCTATTGCAAATGATAATTTATCTACGCGCCGTCGCGAATGTTATAAGTTATATTTAATGTGCGACTTTTAACCATGCAAATTGTCAGGGGCTGCTACAACCGTAAACGCGCTTTCATTTCTTAGGCGCATGGCGGACCAAAGATGAGCTCCTTTTTCTAATGCGAACAAATTCTAACAGAATTCATGGGGCTCGAGCAGCACACACACACAGCTGCATACTCGTATATGAGATATCGAAATCTACGCGAAGAATGTCGTTGTTGTTTCTTTTTCCTTTTTTCAGTGCCAGCAAACTCGATTGCGTGCTCGATCGAGCCTTTTAAATTTAGCAACGTTTCAATCTCTCTCCGTAAAATAATTCTACTTAATGTTTTTCTTCCCCTTTTTTGTTTTGTTTTTTTTTTTTTTTTTTTTACTTCTTGTACGTGGGTTTCTTTTTTTCTTCTTCTTTTCTTTTTTTTTCTTTTTTCTTTTGACAAATAAAAGAAAACACAACGCAGACAGTCGACACACGCTACATCGTAAAGCTTTATTTTTCTATTCATGTTCGTGAACGCGAGCTCGAGATCAATCGTGCCGGAGAGATCGTGGTAAAAAGAAATTTAGGTAATTATAATCTGGCTTAAACGAGGTGGTTTTTTAACGTGCCTCGATACTCTCACCACTGTCTGCATTGTGACTTGAACGTTGTAGTAGTTTGTCATTGGGCATAGGAAAGGATCTAGAAATGTGTAAAAATACGAAATGAAAAGCGAGATTTTGGGAAAAGAGAGTCTCTACGATACGAGTTTGCGGATCGTGTGAAAATGTACAATAGACGCAATGTGATTATTGAACAAAAAATCGTGATCGTGAGAGATCGTGTGAGAAAGATAGAATGAGGAAGAAATTAAAGAGGTTGATAAAATAGGGCGCGCAAGGGCGCATGTGAAAAAGAAAGAGAGAAAGAGTATACCTATGTAAATACATTGATATTATATAAATATATATATATATATATATATATATATATATATATATATATGTATAAACTATAATTATATAAACATAACAAATGGTAAAGCGAATATAAAAATACTTGTTTTTATATCAGATCTGTATTATAGCAAAACATTATTCTGTATTTTGTAATCAGGACGGAAGTTAAGAATGACGAAAGAGTGTCTGTACGTGCGTGTGATCAGGCCCCTCCCCCCCCCCCACCGCCCCCTTAGTTCATAAGATTAACACGAGGATCCATCGTGAAAAGATGGAGATCCAGAGAAATGTTGGAAATTTAGATTATTTAGGAAGAAAAGAAAAAAAGAAAAAAAAAAAAAGAAACGAATCTTAAACTCTTTTCTCGTACGTAGACATGCAACAGAGGAAATCCGCCTGGCCCCATTTGCGACGACGTTGTTATAAAAAGATGACAGGAACAATAACGAAAATAGAGAAATTAACGATTAACTGCCAAAGTACCGATGAAATATCAAATCTCGACGAAAGAAGGACATGATATATTAAAAAATACTTCCAACTATGTATCTTTAATCTCGTTATATATCTCGTTGTAATCATTTTGTCGTGAACGCAATCGATACGAATCACAAGTATGTATTCAAATATTTTAGATGATCTTTCCCGCTTAGAGAATTTACGTCGATTGATTCGTCAAGAGTTATCGTCGTTGTCATTATCTTCATTATTGTCATTACTATTAAAGTATCCACTTCGGTTCCGAGCCACTGCCATTCAACGATTAAATTTTAAATTTAGATTAGATGACGTTTGTTGTTATCCGATCGGACCGTTCCGCAAAAGTTACGAATTTATTCGCAAAATCCGCTTCCAATTCACTGCCACAAAACGGTTCGAACGACTGATTTAATACGATCAAAGATAGCTATACGAGTTCTTCCGAAGAGGACGATGTAAAACAATTTTCTCTCTCTATTTTTCTCCGAGTAAAAGGATGCTTACAATTAGATTAGAATCGCGAATGGGGCCAAGGTGCATCTTAATATCGTGCGGTTACTAGTTGAAAAAAAAAAAAAAAAGAAACGTTGACGCGCATAAGAGGAATGTGGATAAACGAAAAGAACAAAGAAGATCCCTTCATTGAGTTGACCGATCCTCCATCCCCGAAAGAAAGCTAAAAACTAAACTAAATATGCTTAAGCTTCTTCGTTTGTTTGCAGTTCCTGGATTAAGGTCCGCGGATAAAATTTGGTATATGTACATATATTCTTCTGTCTGTCTCTGCATTTTAACATTTATGTGATAAAAGAAATAATATAGCACGTAACAAAAATTCTTTATACCTCAATGCGGAAATACGAATGTTCTAACGGAGAAAGGGAGGGAGAGAAAGAGTGTATGTGCGTGAGAGAGAGAGCGAGCGAGCGAGCGAGCGAGCGCGAGAGAGAGAGAGAGAGAGAGAGAGCAATTCCATCCCCATCTTAATCCAGGTCTGCATCACCGTGACGCGATGCACACTACTCTATCACTTGTACATAATGTTAGAGAGAAAAAACAAAAAAGAAAATTGAAAATTATATTTTTTCTATCGATCCAAAAATGTGGTGACTTATCAACATCGTGCATCTGGAATGATTTTACACTGAAGCGTTTTAAACGACTCATTATCGTTGATAATTAATGAAAATTTGATGTCAAAAAGTTGCATTTTTTTTATTCGTTTTCTCATCTCTTTTTTTTTTTTTTTGTTTTTGTTTTTTTCTGTTTCCCTCATCAAAAAGATTAATCGAGCATCGAGGAAATAAAGCTCCGACCGTGACGAGAGTCGTATCTTTAGCGCGTTGTCTCTTTGTTCTCTTCCATCTTAAGTCGATAAACTTAGCAATTTCTTTTTAAAAGTGCTGTTCATTCCTTTTTGTTTGAATGTTTGTTATTAAAAAAAATGTCATGCATGATACTGACCAATCGCCTGAACGTAGCTTCAGACCACCACTCTCTCTTTTTCCCAAAGTGTATAGAATGTGGCGAGTGTTTTAAGGATATTAAAATAAAAAAAGGAATATGATTGTGAATATCTCTTGTGTTACGTTAATGTGATTAAAGAAAAACAAAAACATTGTAAAGAACTAAATAAAGCATACATTTTACATTTATCTTTTTTAGGAATCTCTTATCAAAGCATCTGTCGTCGTGTTTCATTAATTTAAAAGGGACGATGGAAAATCGAGTGAGAAAGAATATAATAATATAGGTGATAGTTTATGGATGGATTTTATTTATTTTATAAACTATTGTAAAAGTTACCATTATACATAGAAAATGCAATGGATAAAGTGACGATACTTATTGGATGATGATAGGTGTGTACGTAAATTCTTAGCGATCGAGAATCATTTACATATATATTTCGTTCATTCTCGTATAATAAAAAATTCTCTTACGTAATGATAATTTACGGAATACTGTGACAATGAAATGAAAATATACTATCCTAATAATATAAATTGTCTTTAAATCGCGTATCAAATGTCTTTTAAAGGAACGCGGACTCTATAGAAAATGCTCCGGCTGAATGAATATTATTACACTGCAAGTTCTCTTTTTTCATTGGGTCCTTTTAAACGCAATTTTTAATCGAAGAGAAAGTCCAAAATATTTTCAATGACCAATGTCAATCATCCGAGCGTCGTCTTCCCTAGGCATGGACATACAAACGAGATACATTGTTACAGACATACGTAGACTCGAATTAATTTTGATTTCTCCGATGATAAATTCCTTCATTCAGATTTTATCCTCCTCCTCCTCCTCCTCCTCCTCCTCATCATCATCATCTCGCCTATCTTCGATGATATATAACGCAAGAGTTGTCGATGGTACACAAGTAAGTGGACGTAGAAAAGTAGCCCTGAGTATGACTACAGCGCGTTGATCGTTCATTCGATAATAACTTCGTTATGATCGTAATCTTACGGCTGAGAGTGTTCAAGCTTGTACACGTCGTGATATGCATTTCGTATAAGGGCATACGGGAAGCAACTCTCCAATAGATCCATCGTGAGAAAAGGAGACTCTTGGACTATTTGATCCAATAATAGGTACACGGATTCCCTGTTTCTAGTAGCTTCCTTGTCGGCCTCCTGACCGAGTCTCAACAAACTGGATGAAGCCAAGGCAAGAAATTCCTTCATTCTATCCTCAATGTCATTCTGTCCGCAAATCGTGAATAATGCACCAAAGATATTATTTATGGCCGTTGCCATACAATGAATATTGTTCGAGTGTCCTTCGAGTGAGGCACGATAAAAGGAATTCTCATTTCTCGCTAACTTTGGAATAGATACGGCTACGAATACCATTAGGAGACAGACGAGCAAGTGTTCGTCTTCATCGACGTCTGCCTTTTGACTTCGCAAGGCTGTTGTCAATGTAGGATCGACTTTGCACGTTAAACCGGCAGCAGACGTCATTTCGGAAACTACTCTCATTGGGTCTCCAGACGGTAAGTGATGTCGAAAGTCCAGAATCGAGCTCAAAAGGAATGGGATACGTTCTTCCAAAACGTCGACCAGGGCCGATTGTGCCAATTGCCTGAAACTCAATATTACTCCTATTATAGCCACTCTTTGAAGTACATTATCAACCTGTTGCAATCTCTTGAATTGCTCCTTCATTACTTCCGGCTTGTCAAAGTTCGTCCTTAAAGCTATAAGAACGTCCTTGTTTCCTGCGACTAATTTCTTTAATTGTTGCACTTGGCTCGCTATGTGCCACATGAGATTTTCGTTCAGCATCTTCATGCCGTATGGCCCGATAAGTTCGGCCAATGCTCTTAGCTCGTTTATATCGGAAAATTCTTCGGCGTTAAACGGGATTGCTCCCTCCACGGATAAACTGACGAATGCTCTTTGGTTTCCAGAATAACATATGTTTCCAGCGCTAACTCGTCTAAGTAATACGTCGGAATACCATTGGGTATAAAGGGCAGCAATAGTTTTATCCCCATGACTATCAAGCTCCTGAGTCTGTTGAAGTAGAGCATTGTTGAATACTCGAGTAATATCTATGTGGACATAATTTTCTACTGTTTGGAGTACATTCATATAAGATCTGACGCTAACGAATAGTTCCGACGGCTTGGCTATCTCGCTCGTGTCCGAATTGTACATAACCATTCCAACGAGGGCCCTAGCGAATCGAGATTCAAGATGTTGATGCAAGTATTCTCTAGGTGCGAACGTATATTCCCATACGTTGATCGTAGGACAATAGTTTATGGCATAACACAATTCTGTCAGAGCCATATGTAATTTGTCCATGGTGGTTAATTCTTCTCTGGTCTTTCTATAACTTTCTATACCTGGCTTGTGCACTTCGCTCATGTTCTTCTTATTCTTGTCCTTTTTCTTTCTATTGACTACTTGAGATATCAATACGGCACAATGTTTCGGCAATAGCATGTCGCTCATATTACATTGTTCGTCGCAAATAGTGGTAATGATGTTCTTAGCTTCTTTAGCCATTTCGTCTAAAAACATATTTACCACGGATAAACTTCTCTCGCGAATATGATGGCGTTCCTCCGGGCACAATTCGTGGGTACAACTTTGAAAGTGACTGCATATGAGCGGAAAGGCTACTATGTAACGATTTTGAGCTGGAAATTCTAAGCACATGTGGAACTGATCTTCAAAGATTTTACTGTAAAAACAAAATATCGAGAGATCGGACGTCTCGACTAACATTTCGTCGAGATTATCAACCATTTTGGTATGAAAAACTACCGTGTCCATGAAAGAAGCTAATTCTCTATTATCGGCTAAATTCATGTTACATTTGGCAATAGACATGTAAGCTTGTAATCTAAACCAATCCAAACGGAATGGACGAAAATCGAACAGTTCGTTGTCTTCTACTTGCTTTACGGTCAAACTCGCTATCGTTGAGCACATGTCACTGAGTATCGCACCCTCGTCTTCGGGACAAACTGGAAGATTTTGTATCATTTGATGCAACGCAGGCGCGTCGAATCCTGAGAGAAATTGAACGTAGTACCTCTGAAGCACCTGAGAATACTTCTTTACTAATGCTCTCAATTCTTCACAATGGAAGAGCAATTCTGGCAGCTGTCGATCCACTAGATCCTCGCCGCCTCTACCTTTTCCTTTTCCTTGTATCGGAGGATTATCCCCGTGTCTTAGAAGCCATAGCACCTCGTCTCTCGCGTGAGATAGTCCCATTAACACGAGTAATGCTTTAGGTCCGAGTAGACCCGGTTGATCGGTCAAAATCAAACCCAATTCCTTCAAGGCTGTTCTCAAAAATTTTCTACGTTCTCTGTGCCTATAGCCGGCTTTCTGTACCGCTTGATTGTAACAATCCTTCACTTCCGATACCCTTTTACTGTATCCCTTCATGCTCTCAAAAAATGTCTGAATGTATTGATGTATGTAAATTACTTCATCTCTGAACAATGCCAATACCCATCCCGATTCTAAAGCAGTGATCCAAAGTTTATTAGGTTGTTCTTGACTCAGAAATGTGTGGCAAAGCGTAAACCCGAGTATTACCCATCTTTCGATTCTGTCCAAGCTCAGAGTTTCGCAGGACATCGTATCGGTGGCAGCTGCCTTCAATATTTGTCCAGGACTTCCTACCAAGCTTAATTTCTGATCGGCCCTCCACGTGTCGGCGGTCAAATTTCTACCGGGATAAATGGGCCACAACGAAGTAAGAGCATTCTTTAATAGCTTCGAATGGGGAACAAATTCCTCGGAAAGTTTTTTCAAAGGCGCATCATAATCCATTATCATTTGGCCCAGACGAGGAAAGCTAGGATCGGACTGACTGTGTACCATTTCGTGTGCAGCATTGAAAAGTCCCAATACGGCTTTACGATCTTCGACTCTTGAAAGGAGTACCATTAAACTGACATAAGTGACGACAAGATCCAAATAACCTTTTGTCAAATCAAAATTAATAGTAATATCCATGTGTACTCCGCATGCATCCATCGTGGTCAGGAGTTCGCAAACGTTGTCCTTGAAGTCCAATAAATCTACAAACGTATAATAATATAAAGAAAGAGATTTGATAATTTCATTACGCAGATTTGTTATCGTTTGTAGCCCTTTGATGTCGATATTAGGAAACTTTCTAACTATTGTCTTGATCGAAGACTCTAGAGTCTTATCCGATAAGAAGCCAGGCTTCGATTTGGCATCACCGCAAGCTTTTTTGATATTATAAATACGAGTCAGCATCCCGATGCCTCTATCATTCAATATAGTTAGCTTCTCTGCCAACTTTTGTTGACTTGGTACAATAGGACGAGCCATGATCAAGTTATTCACTTTTGTGTATCACGATACTGACATAACTCGTTGATTTCTTTGGCTTAAAAGTGACAGTGGACCCCACCCCTAGGGGGGTGATCCGTTCTCAAGAAATACGCCTCAATTATCTCCAACTTTTTTCTGCAAAAAATTTCGATATTACATGTGCATAATAAAAGGGAAGAGGGGAAAAAAAAAAAGAAGAAAAAATCAAACGAACATCGGACCCTTGTCATCTATAATTAACGTACCTTCTTCTTACATAGCTAATCCAAATAATAAATGACACAACAGTACGAAATTTCTGTGTACGTTCCCATACAGCCTGAAGTATACAGTGATATAAATTCATTGTTGCCAACGGATTACGAAAGATATTAAAAGTCCCTATCGACTAACGCATTGCAGTTAGCACGCATTGCATCCGTTGAAAAATCTCTTTTATTTTTTCATCGTTAAAGTAACAATGATTACGAGCTATTATATATCACTTATATGATATTTGCTTTATAATATTACAGTAATTACCAATAAGCGTATAGCAAATATAAATATAATCCGTTATAAGTAACGCCACGCGATTGGATAGGAAGGAGACAGTAGTAGCCAATCGGAAGACGGCTACTTGGATCGGCTCAGTTAGTGCCCGATGAGCAAGCGCGGCGGATATGCTCAACGAGGGCCTCGCGCTATTTTTATACTCTCCAATGTAGTAGATTCTCTTCAAATCTTCCAAAGATGCATCGGTAACGCAAGTTTATGTAATATTATCTCTTATTAATTTTATTATTCTTTTATTCATTTTATCCTTTTAACGATTATTATTTTTCTTTATTACATATATACATGCGTATATATGTAACATACGTAATTAATTCTTTCTTCCTTACTGAATTATTTCAATTTTCAAGCAAACTTTTTGTTTAATATTTTTATTTATTGCAAATACGAAGAGAACTCTGTCGAATATAAAATATTTGGTTTTTTCCTAAGCGCGTAAGAATAACTTTGAAAACATTTCTTCTAAAACTAAATACATTCTTTTTATATTTTAACGCGTAAAATATATACTTTTTTTTTTTTTAACGAGATATTGCTTTTTTTCATAAAAATAATACATTTTCAATTATATTTTTTGATTAACGTACTAACCGTTATATACGTAATAACTTTTTTGCCATATTTCGTAGAGGAAAAAAACGAAAAAAAAAAAAAAAACGGTAAAATCGATATAGATCAAAATGTACGTAACGACGGTTGAGAAGTACGTATATAGGTATAGTTTCTTCCTTTTTTTTTTTTTTGTATAGCTATATAGGTACGCTTTCCAGGAAATGGCCGGAACCGTTGAATTCTTGGAAAAACAAAAAACTTGCGTTGCCTAGCAACGGAAGACATTGACGGTGTATTGGTGCATATTCGTGTGCGACGAATTTTATTCCATATACGTACATATATACATACGTACATATATACGTATATATTATAATATAATAACGAGCATTACCTTATAAGGTAATCCGTTTTCTTCTTTTTTCTTTTGTTTCGTATATACGCGTCCTTTTCTCTCGTAGTTCGTTCGGTTGTAATATCGAGAAAAAATAAAACAAAAGAAAAAGAAGAAGAGAGAAACAAGCGCGTAATGGTAAGCAAACTTATTATTACCTCATTGAATTTTTAAGCTTAAATATTTTTCCTTATAATTCCTTCAACGCAAATAAATACTTTTTAGCGCGATTAATTTTACCTCTTCATTCTTTCACAAACTTGTTAAATTGTTTAATTTTCTGCGAGTATGTATATATATATATATATATATGCATGTATACACAAGTGGATTTTTCATAATCTACTTTCGTTTACGTGGTCTTACACGCATCGCAAGTAATACTTTACAAAGTTATAAATTAACGTAGGGTCAATGCTATACTTTTCCTGAACGCCAATATCGTAATTTTGTGCCTTTTCCTTTTTCGATAATAGTACAATTATCTCTTATCGATTGCATTAATTAATTACATTTTTGTTGTATTATATCAATTTCATTGTTTATTTTTTTAGGACGTAAACGTCTCGATTTTTTTCTATCGATTTTATATCGGTATTAGTACAGTGCGGCGGTGTACTTATCAATGGAATACGTCACGTCATAATGCGTGGTAAGCAACGTTTATATTTACTATTATTGTACCCTTTACGATGGTATTGTATTAATTTTATTTTCTTTTTTTTTTTTTTTTTGCAGGACTTAAACGCCACAATTTCATTCTATCGTTATTAATATGGTGAATAGTATCGCTATGTACTCAGAAACTTGTTGTCGAATTATCGAACGTCTAAAAAGGAAAATAGATATTTTTTTTTTTTTATCCCTCACATACATCTCACGATTAAGCAGTATTCTTTAATGAATATTTTTTTTCTTTCAAACGATTAGAAATTCTCTTGAGCATGCATTTTTATATTAATTAATTTTATTGATTGAACAATAATAATATTGATTCGTTTTAAAATCAATACTACTTTTATATAAGTAATTAATGATTTTTATATGATTAATTTTATTGTTTAATGATCATATTGATTGTAATAATTACATTATTACAATTTTGATTTTGCATTTGAATATTTGTTTATTCTTCATCGTATGCCAACGATTTGCAACGTGGTGTGATGTATATCGTTGTGAAGTAAGACAAGTAGATTTTTTAAAAAGTAGGAATGAATACTGCAAATCTAGAGATGATATATTCATTTTGAATGAATTAATTGTATCGTATTTCACGAAGTCACTATAATTAGAGATTTGTTTCTTTGATTCAGTAGAACAATGTGTAGAACGAAGTAGTCGTTTGCTTTTTATAATTTTTTATTATTAATTTATAACGAAATGAATTGTGATGTGTTGTGTTGTGTTGTGTTGTGTGAGGACATTGATCAATGGAATTTTCAAGCGACACGTGGGACAACACAGACTTCTTTCCTGCTTGGTAAGTGATATTCAATAACGCTTTAATATTTATTATCGCTGTACTATTTTATATGATGCTTTATAATTTGACATTATTTGGTAATTCGTTTTTTTTTTCTTTTTTTTTTTCTTTTTTTTTTTTTTTAATCTCATGATAGTTCTGATTTTGATCCATGTGTTTTGCATTAGTAACATTGGTGGTACTAGCTAATTAGAAAGCTATTTTTAGAATCGATATATTATTATTTGCTTTATTTGTTTAACAATAAGATATTTTGTTCGTAGATTGATAATGTAATACTTGATTCAAATTTGCATCATTATCTCAGCAATGCCATCTTGCAAAAAGTTGATTGAATTAATATGGATCGATATATTCTGTGATGTTGGTAAAACTGGTGATGAATCAGACTCAGTTCTATCATGAGAGATGGCACTGTAGTATAAAAAGAAAGTCCAGCTATAAAAATCATTGATTTACTTATCCATTAGATTTAAAATATTTATCTTTCTACATAATCTGTCAAAATAGCGTCAATATTTATGTCAGAAATTACGTCGACTTTTGAAATGTATCTTTATTCATTTTTCTAATTGACAGAAAACTTGTATAGTATATTTATGTAGTATAGTATGTTATAGAAAACTAAGTATATTCATTAACCCTAGTTGTGCCTGTGGAGTTTAGGACAACTTTGACGTTATTATTTAATTGAAACAATTTGCGCGTTGCATGATTTATGAATTTCGAATATATTTATAATATTTTGTTGGAGTAAAAATTATTCATTCTATATAAATGACAATTGTGCCTGGGATGTAAGCTCACCCCAATTTTGACAACTTGAAATGATATCGATGTGTGCATAACTAAGGTTAATAATTTATCTCCGAATCAATCCAATATGTTTTTTACAAGTTTTTTAGCAGTTGTAATTTTTTTTCATTCAATTTCGGTTTTAGTTTTGCTTGCTTTACATGTTTTTTTTTCTTTTTTTTTTCTTTTTTTTTTCTTTTTCTTTTTTTTTTTTTTTTTCTTTTTGTAGACAAAAGTTGTTCTCAGTTATTTTCCCCTGTGCGCTAGAGTTACTGTTTATTTATTTAAAAAATCTATAGTGTATTTTTTTGTCTTTTTATTTTATTTTTCTCGAAAAATGTAAAACTACAGGTTATCGTGTAACTGTACGACATGATCGTTTTGAAATCGTCGTTTTCTCCATTCGCGCACATTCAACGAAACTCTGTACGAAAAAAATCGCGGTAACGAACGAGCAATAGTTTTGTTGCTTGCAAATTTCTAATTGTTTCCTGCCGTGAGAGAAGCAGGTGGAATAACTAACGGCCAATTTCCTTTTCGGCAGGAAAGTCATCCCTCGTGTACGATCGATCCGATTATCGCCCCAAAGCGTTTCATCTCGCGCCGAACATATTGCGTTTCCTGATGAATTTCAGAAATTGCTCGCACGGTACTACGTGCTTCATTTTCTTCGTTCTATCTTTTTGAAACATTCATAGGAATTTTCTTTCATCTTTTTTAGTATAGCTTTTTATTCGTTTTCTTTTTTTACTCTTTCTCTCGGTCTCTCAATTTCGTCTACAATACTCACGAGATAATGTAGCTCTAATTATTTTAATTAAAAATTTGAAGAAGAAGGCCTGTGCGCGTACGCCATTGACTTGGTAGGATTTCGAAAGAAACGCGATCTTTTGATTTATCGTCCACAAATCACGCGGAGCAAAGAAAACGCTTAATTTTTATTGGCCGCTGTTACTTGTAATACATCATTCGATGTTCACCACCCTCGTGCGCTCTCTCTCTCTCTCTCTCTCTCTCTCCTCCTCCCCCTCTTCCTCTTCTCTCTTCTTCTCTTCTTTTGCTTTCTCCTCGGGCCATTGGCTCCCGTACACTGCTGAATTCAATTCCGGATTCTAGAGCCCAGCCGATAATTCCTGTTCTCCCACGAAAATGGATATGTCGATCCCGTGTAAAAATTTCTTCTCAACGTGCCGGATAAAGACAAAGTGAGAGAGAGAGAGAGAGAGAGAGAGAGAGAGAGAGAGAGAGAGAGAGAGAGGGAGGGAGAGGGAGGGAGGAAGAGGAGAGATAGATAAAGAAAGAGAATAGAGAAAAGTATTAATTTGTAAGAGATATCGATAAAAGTCATTCAGAGGTAAAATGAATTATTTCGACTATGCGTTACTCGTTCGTTACGAATTTCTCGTTAGCTATCGTTGATCGAACACGCGATTACGTTATTCATTCGCGAATTAACGATTCATAGTTGCCACGGTTCCGGTTCTACGCTTCTCCAAAATAATCGGGAAATCGTTCCATTTTAGAAAGGGTCCGATCGTTTTGTTATGCAGAAAAGTCGGTAATAATTAATTAGCAATTACGATCGTGGTAGTCAAAGCTCGTTGGTGCATAGAATTGCATTACACGTTGTTTGAACACAACGCGCTTCGTAGCGAACCGGTCTATGCTTCGAAATAGCTTATTATCTCATTGTCCGAGGGAAAATGCATTTTTAACGCGGTTAAAATCGAACCTTCGGCCAGCCGTGAATATACATCGTAAATACATATAGAAATAATACCTACCGATTATCGTCCCTTCATCATACCGATTAATTAACTGATCTATAATTGGCACATTTGGAACGAGAAATTTAGATAGAGTTCTTAAATTTAAAAATAAAGGAAGGAAAAAAGTACGTGTTTCCTTTGGAAATGAAAAAATTCCAAGAGAATCGAGATATCGCGTATTCTTTCGATATTTTCGATTTCGAAAGATAAAATACACGTCCTCTTTTATATCGGCTTTATCGGCGTTATATGGAAAAATTATAGAATCTCAGTTCGACCATTATTGTTATCCCGTGCACGTTGCACTTAACGCCGCCATCCTATGCATCGAAAACATATTCCGAGAGATTCTTGAAAAGCACCTTCCTTTTCTCTTCGGGAAGACCGAATTGAATTTAAGCACAACTATTTCAAGTTTTCGAGAGAATCGTGAACATTCCTTCGATCATTCTTTTTCCCTCCCTCCGTTCTTTCTTTCTCGCGAAGAGAACAAAAGAAAATAAGAAGGCAAAATTTGTTAAGCTTCTCTCGACTCGAAGGAAAGAGACACTCTACTTTTCTATCGTCTTCCTTTATTTCCTTCTGCTTGCTATCTTTCGCGTAGAACCTTTTTCGCGCGAACGGTAAAAAGGAACGCGGCTAATCTCTGCGGCACCCCGGTGAGAATACGTTCGCTAAAGAATTCATGCGTCGCAGAGTTAATCCGCGGAGCCTCGAAGTAGTAGACTCAATTTAAAGTCAGCCGGCGTAGGGAAAGCTCATAAATACGTGGCGGGCCAGCGTGTGTACGTATCTGTGGGAGTGTGTTTTCGTTGTCTTTCCCTCTTGAAACACGTGTATATATATATATATATATACACATATATCTGTAGACGTAGATGCACGTACACGTGCATTATCTCTCCGTCTCTCTTTCTCTCTTGTCCGTGCGATACTTGGAAGCAAGTAACGTAACGACAGCCTGGGGAACTTTCAATCCACCGGTACCGGTCCGCCGAGCCTCCCAGGTTACGAACGCTTTTCTTTTCTTTCGCTTTATCACTTACCGCCGAACGCTGATTATCGCTCACGGTAGTACAATAAATATTAATTGAAAAATAAATTTCCCCGGGAAGCACTTTGGTTTCTACGTAGTTTCGATGGAAACGAATGATTTTCATGAACTATACTTATTATGTAACGCTCTTGGATGAATTCTCGTGAAGAAATGTCCATCGGTACAATGTAAAACTAACCGATATACATTTCTTACGTGCAACACATAGTTTTACCTGTAGCTCGAGTCATTTCGCAAGGAATATATTCTTCTACAAAAGTTTTATACGTTTTCACGAATTCGACGAATTCGCAACGAAATGGCGGATGGATGGATACGTCAGCGGTGTTTTACGGTGTTCCCATTGCAATCCGTCCTTTATATCAATTTCATTTCCTTAAAAGTATTTTTATCGACGAGACAGGCCACGCGAGACGATCGCAAGCGCCATTCGTAAAACCGGATACGACTTCCAATGTGAAACGTGGCCAACGGGCGGCTTTAATGTCACGTCCGGCGTTGCCATGATCGACGACGTTTTACTTAAACTCTACTTGCCAGGCAAGGAGATAGAGAAGGAGGGAGAAACTGTTGGCAATCTTCTTTATCCCTTAAAAGCGCTATAAAGCTGATTACACGATAGCTGGCACTAGGAAAAAAGTAGGAGTATCCGTGAGAGTAGAGGAAAAAAAGAGAAAAAAGAAAAAGAAGAAATGAGAATAGTTTAATTCGGTATTACAATAAATTTACAATAAACGTCGATCCTTTTAAATCCAATTACCTGTATCGAAAGAGAGAAGGGGAATCTAAAGAAGAGCGGTACGTTTACACGGAGTCGAGTAAAAGACCGCGAAATAAGATGAGGCCGTTTGGGAATCAGGTTGGACTTATAGGAGGGGTCGGTGCTTTCGAACTCGCGATTGACGGTACTTACTCTCTCGATGCGCAAATGCTACGGTAGAATTTAGTAGAATCCGGTAGATTCGTAATTCTCTAGACAACACGAGCAATCAAATTCTGGGGACACGATCGCTAACACGTGTGAGTATATTAGTACTCCCGGTCTCCCTTCTCCCTCCATGTCCCTCTCCTGCCGTTCAGAATACATGTGGCGTGTATCTGCATACCTACCTTGCCAATTACCATGGCCAGTGTATCTATACAGGCACCGGTGAACATTTCACGCAACGCGGATCATATAGGCCCATAACTGCGGGCAAGCTCGTTAAATTATACAACGAAGATCTATCCTGACGAATTACACGATCATTCCATAGTCCTTTGTCGCGATATCGCGGGAATGAAACTCTATGGGGAAATTGAAACTCCGATTAAATTCGGACGAGAATGCGCATGCAGAGTCGGCCGACGATATCATCATCGATGCTTCTGAAATTCGAAGAAAATAATCTCGAGGGTAGGTATTTCGGACGTGATTATCTTCGATCGTGCTTTTCGTTAATTAATAAACCGAATTAATCAAGGTATAGAACAGGGAAATGGTGAAATAGAATAAGAGAGAGAGAGAGAGAGAACGGAACTAAAATATATCCCGAATTGATTTTTGTCGATCGTACGAATATGACTTTCTTATATATATCCATTTCGTCGCGCTAACGTTCCATAATTCACGATGCAATTTTCGTTTCGCGTCGTACGACTCTCATATAATATATATCGGAGAAAATCTTTGACGAGATTATTGAACTCTCTTCTAACATTGGAAAATCATTAAGACGTTAATCCTTAGTAATAAACGAATCACGGATAGAATGGAAAAGTAATAATAAAGGGATCGATGCGAATTAGAAACAAAATTTTTGACCCTCTTTGTGCCGCGATCGTTTTTAACAGGAAAAAGGTAGGAAGGAACGAAGATGGGGAAAAAATGATTTACGTCGTCAAAATTTATTCGAAGGTTCTCTTCGTCGCGCAGAACTCGCACGGTACAATTCCATTCGACTTTATGGCGACGCTAGCGGGTATCGGAAATCGACGCATCGATCTCGAAGGGATGGCGGAAGCGGACGGGAGAAATTGTGGGTTAAAGTACGTCAGCACTTTTAACCTCGTTAATGACGTCATTTTCTTGTCTCAGGCAGCACCATGACACGTGTGTATGTACGGTGATCCGTCGAAAGAAGTACCACCACCACGCCATTAAGGGAAAATCGTCGAAAGATATCTCTCGTCTATGATATCGAATAAAAAGCACTATTCGATAGAAACGATATGCCGAAGGAAAACGCAAAGTGTATTACGTTTTAAAAACATAAATGAAATTCGATATAAGATTAAAATTTTGATAGAAAATGTTCGCTTCGAGAGAGGGGCACGGGGGAGAGAGAAAGAGAGAGAGAGAGAGAGAGAGAGAGAGGTCACTGCACCTGGGAGAAGAATGCGTCCGGGGTGGAGGATTTCCGTATCCTACGGGTCCAAACTATCTTTCGGCGATTGTCGTTTACAACGTTTCGGTAGCCTCGATACTTTGCCGAGTCCATAGTCGAGCGACGGTTTTCGTAGAGTCCACACATAGAGTCCGTGGGTCCATAGCGTCTGCTATAGCTTGCCTCTGCAGTTCGCCCCGGCTATTTCCCATTTGGCAGGCGAGCCAGACCCAGCACTTTTGGTGCCAACCGATAATTGGACGAATCGCAGTCATTCGCTTCGCGCGAACTACTCTCTCCTCTTTGCCCTCCCGTTTATTTCCTATCTCTATCTCCTTCTCCTCCTCTCCCATCATCTCTTTTCGTCTATACTTTGCCTCGCTCTCTTTCCAACCTCTCTCACTCTCTCGATATTCGACTTCTATGGCATTCTCTCTCCAGTCTCGTCATAGCCTGCTACCTCTCTTCCACTCGAGAGCTCACCCTTTCCTCTATTCTCTCTATCCTTCGGTGTAGCTTCTTCGACGTTCCTCAAAAGAACCATTCCTACGTACCATGAACCGAAATTTCAACCCCCATGAAGATTCCTTCGCTACCGTTCAGATAACCTTCGATGATCGTGAAAGGGGGTCGAAGGTGCCATAAAAACTCGATATTCCTTGGATATATTCAGGGGCGTTACGACTCTTGGCACTGTACCGTGATTTCGTTCGTAGCTCGAAACGAAACTCTTCTTCCTCTTCTCCTCCTCCTTCTCCTTGTCGAAGAAGATGAAGGAGAGAGAAATAGAGATAGCGAGACTTCGTCTAATTTTTATCCAGGCTCGGCCTCGTTTCCATCGATCTCCTCCTCTCCTCTTTTCTATGCCTCTACCGTCTCGTATTTATGACCCGTCGACCAGACACGAATAATCTTCGCATTATGCTTATGTAAATGGGGCATCGGCGTCGGCCGCGCGTTATCTCGGCAACGCCATACTCTGCCCCTTTTGCGGTGAAGAGAGTGTATTGGATGAAGACAAGAATGATAGAGACAAAAGAGACGTTCGTGCGTTAATCTGTTCACTTATCCGTGATAGTTAAAGAATGAAATAGATCAACTAGATTTTCTTGAAAATTCGCAAGGTTCGTATTTGCTTATGAGAAAATGGAAAAAAGAACGAAGTAAGAATGAAAAGGATTAATCGGAAATAGGCAAAGTATTAAGTTCAGTTTCATTGTTGGAGAAGGGTTGCGTCACCCAACCCTCTCGGCTCGCGCTCGCGCGCGCTGACTGGTAGGAAACGTGAGAGAAGAAGAGGCAAGGAACGTATGCACTATCTGCAGGATCCATGCTATTTGCGTAAAGTGGCCTAAACTATACCACCGACAGAGGCACCCTTTTCCAACTCACTCCAGTCTTCTCGCTTTTACCATCGAATTCAGCGTAACCGCCTACGTTTAGACGGTTTAGAGGGTAATACATTGTTTGCTCTTCGTTCGCTAAACTAAACCGCATTCGGAATTAATTGCACGTTAGGAGGCCGCGGGATAATTAAAGCCGCCCCCGTTTCACCTCCTCCCGTTCCACCTAGTTGCCACCGGACGTCTTCCACCTTGGTATCTCTGCGGGATTCTCTACCTGACCGTGATATGATGATAACTATCGTTATGAGCCACCGATTCGCGGGCGCGTTAATATTACACCTTGATATTGAAATATCTTTACGTCGATTATTCTACGGACATTCTTTATATTTATCAAATATCATAGCCAATAATCATTTTCTTATATCTTTTATAATACCAGAGATTTTCAGTGTGGTTTCGATTTACGAGATCGGTTAACGGATGTTGTAACGCGATAGTGTCGTTGTTCGCTCGAGCGAAACGAGAGGAGAAGGCTGACTGTCGTGTTGTGGTAGATGCTAAGAGAGGAAACGAGAGAAAAGCCGGGAAAGAGATAAAGAGAATCCGTGAGAGGAAAGAAGGAGAGGGACGCGCGAGGTTTCGCTTGCTCTCGCTGTTTGTGTTTTTAATTTTCCTGGGCCGTTTTGTATGCAGATATCTAGCGTAATTTATCCGGGGGTAGAAAGGAGAAGGTAGGTGTAGGGGGTAGAGTTGGAAAGGAGGGAGAGGCGTGACGGAGGGTGTACGTGTGGCGGATAGCCAGACTCGGCCGCGCGAAACGCCGCTTCCCCCTCTCTCTCTCTCTCTCTCTCTCTCTCTCTTACTACCACGAGAACACGTTCCCCTTCCCTATTCGCTTTCCTCGTTTCTTTCCTCGTCCGTCTTCTGTCGGCTCTGGTCCTATCCTGTAACGTTCTGCAGCTGCGAACTTGATGGAATCTTCCGCCGCGCACCGATAGCAGTAATTAATATACGCCGGTCTGCTTCCGCGAAACTTTCCTTTGTTCCTATTCTCGGTTCCTATATTTTTCCTCTTTTTCCTTCCTCGTCTCTTTAACATTCTCTACTCTTATCTCGACGGTTTCACCGCGATCATTTCCTCAAACCGCTTTAGAATTCGTGGAAAACGTCAAATCGGTTTCTATTATCGTTAATTAATCGCCTTCGTAATATGGTTTCTCTCATCCTTTTGGCCCGTAGACGCGAGCTCGAATTTATAAGTGGAAATGAAATCTTAAATGCGTCGCGAAAATGAAATTGTGGAAGAGGAGAGATCAAATGGCCGTTAATATATTAGTAACGTTAATAGATGGCTAGTCGAATTTGATTATGGTCTAATATGGGATTACGTTTTATAGCGTTATAACGTTATGCCAACGAAGATAATTAGCTGGGCTCGCGGTTTACGTGCGATCGAACGACAAAGCGGCCGTAAAACCACATCGATATTCGATGCTATTATGTTACGCGTTCTCTTGGTTATCTGTATCCTTAATATTGCGAGTGAGTAGTCGCTTTTTGGCGAGGAATCGCTTCGGCTTCCTAAAGGAATAAAGACAGGCCAAACGCTTTTTACACGAATTGGCAAAGACGTCGGTACGGGTGTAGGATTCGCTTTATCGGGTACGCGTTGCTGCAAGAACTTAATTATCTGTGAAACAATACCCGAGGAATTATGATTATTATTACACGCCCGTTGGAGCTTTACAAGAAAGGGATAAGAGAGGGAAAGTAAGATCCTAGTCTCTATCCATGGTGATAAAAGTTGCTAGCGTAAATAGAGGGATTCGATTTCCTTTTCCCAAGGACTCTCTCCGTGAGTTGAATTTCGAACGAAAACACCCGATGAGCCACCCTCTTCTTCTATTTTTTCCTTGCCACCCTCGGTCTACCTCGCTTCTACCTCCTTGTCCTTTCTTACGTTGGTTCTCAGTCGTACGACAAGCTGCAACACTATCCTGCTTTAAACCCAATCTATATTCCCGCTCGTCCTCCAACCTGAATCCCGTCGCTAAGTAGGTTTCCGTCTTGGCAGATTCTAAATTGCCTTCTACATTGCCTCTATTTCTTTCTTCCTTTCTCTCTATTCGTTATGTCGTCGAGCCATTCGTATTGTCTTCGATATATGATGATACATCAGGATTAAATATAGCCTTTCGCAAATAGGTGAGAACCTATAATGATGTCAATATTTTTTCTAGACTGTCAGTAATCGGGAATGATTGGAAGAAAGCGTGATATATTTACAATTTCAAAAGACGCGTTTTTCGAAATTTCTTCATTTCGATAATTCCAATTAGGATCGTTTATCGCGACTTTTAACTCCCAAGAAATCAGGTGTCTCTCTCTCTTTCTCTCGCCCACGCAGTTGTTTACGAAGGCATGAAATCAAATTCCATCGATGTAGATTCGATGCAAATGAAACTTTGCGAAATTGCTTTGGAAGAGATTTATTCGGTTAGACTTTGGTGTGCTCGTGCGTAAAGAGGGAGCAAAGAGAGAGAGAGAGAGAGAGAGAGAGAGAGAGAGAGAGAGAGAGAGAGAGACCATCGAAACTATCGGGAGTCGCAGCCGGCTTGTACTACGGCCCTGACGTTCCCTGGAAAATATGATAATGCCTGTGGCGACGACAAGACGAATGGCTTCCACGATCCCTGCGCTCATAGCGTTGCGGTTAACTTGCTGATTGGTCGTTGCCCCGCGGTAAAACGATTGCCTTGGATTTTTCGACGTATCCGCGTTGTTACATGAACTCATTGATCGTATTTCATCGTTCCTCTTTCTGTTTTGTTATTCGAATCGTTTCTCTCGTTTCTTCCAAAGTTATGATCGTTTTGAGAAAATCTGTGGAGAATGAGAAGGAGGAGGAGGAGGAGCAGTTTGTTGGGAATTTTTACCGATAAACAAAGACTCGCTGGAACTTTTTATCTCTTGGCTTGACGGGCACGAACTTTGTATTTTCTTCGACGATCCAGGGATTGGGGCTAGAAATAGGATAGGAGGGAGGTCTAGCCCAGGGTCGTCGATGATCATAGATACTAAGGGATAAAAGAGTTCGCAAAGTATATCGTGCTTTCAAACCCATACTCATACCGTATAGCGAATCTCTATCCAACGTAGCTACGTTTGAGATGGCTGTTCGTTGATACTACTCTCGAAAGACAAAATCCGCTTCGAGGATATCGCTTATTTTCGCGAGAAAGCGTGCCATCGGCCGATAAATATCAATCTCGAGGTAATCCACTATTAAGCTATCGTCGTGAAGCCAAAATCAGATCCATTTTCTGGTATTCGCACGGTCAAACTTTTGATCCTAGCCGTAGGTTACGTATGAGTACCAATGGGATCTCTTTCTCTCTCTCTCTCTCTCTCTCGAGAGAGAGAGAGGGAGAGAGCATCCTCGTATAGTTTCCAAAGTTTCGACTTGCAACCACGGAGAAAGGTAGCGAACTGCTGACCCAAAGGCGTCGCCGCGGGATTTCAATTAGTCCCCTGTCTCTTCCTCGAAAAGCAATCGTACCTATCCCTATCCCTTTGACCTCGTTGATCCACCCTTAACCTTTATTCGCTGCTTGCTCCAGGTCCACCCACTTACAACTTCCTCGTTTGGATTATCTATGGTCTTAATCGACGTTCTCGAATTATTTCCACAGTTCCTACTTTAACCTCCTACACGAATTTCTCTCGACCAATTCTTAACACTTCGACGAACGTATTTATGCAAAAACTTTAATGAGTCGATCTCTTTCCAATGTCTCTCTTTCTCTTTCCCCCGCTCTCCCTTGAAAGGGATCGTTAGCTGAATTATTCCCGAACGAGCGCGTAATGAACGTGAAAAAGTTTACGAGAGCTTATTTGTTAACGTGGCTTGGCGAATTCACATCGTTTCGTCCTTTTTGTCCGGTGTAATATTCGCGAATGGATCGTAAACGAGTCATTTTCTTTTTTTTCTTTTTTTTTTTTTTTCTTCTTTCATTTTTTTTTCTTTGTTTCCTACCACCACCCATCGTTCGAGGCTCGCGAACGGAGGTGCGTCTGTTACCGGTGTAGCCGTACTCTTTTTCACGGAAATACGTCTTCATTTACGCCGCCGTAACTTTTTAATGGCCACCCACCGGGTCGTGGCTTTGCGTTATTCGATGTAGAGGGTGTAACGAGAACGCGGTCGGACGTTATCCAACCTGTGGACCACGTTCCGTGACAGAGACAGGAGACGCGCGATATCTAGGTGAATAGCGATGGTTCGACTCGAAATTTGATTCTTCGATCGATTACGAGTTTTCCGAGAAATTCGATTAAATTCGCTTGGAAAGTTTGGAAATTCTCATGCTCGTTTAATTCGCGATAGTTTGCTTTGACTTTCGCGCGCGCGTCGGTACGCTCTCTACAAAGATTTTCCTCTGATTACGGAAAATCAAATCGGCGCACGGAGTCGAGCGTCACGTTAACGTGAAATCGACGTCAGTTAATTCTCACGGCAGTTAGGCATCCTATTGCTGGAACGCGCTCGAACAGATTCGACGTCGACTATCGATTTTATCGTAGAACGATAATGACGAGTAATGGACAGACGAGACTCCCCCGATGCATCTCGTGCATCATAAATGACGGCTTCGGTCGACTTCATTTCTTTCGGACGGCAACGTGCACAAGAAATGCAACAGTTATAAGACCTTCGAGCAGCTATTATCTGCAGCTTGCATAAACAATTTATTGTTTAAAATGATAAGGATTTTTGTAGCTTGAACGAAAGTTGACATCGAACAATCGGAAGAATCGTTTCTATTCGTTTATTCGTCAGAAAAACAATCTCGATCGATGATAATTACATCGTTTCTATATAAAACATTTTCAGACCCATTGCTCGTAAATTGAATCTTCTTCGTTCTGTACGAATGTTATAAAACTATATATCGATGAGAATTCAATTAAGCATACGAAACGAGAGAAGTGAAATCTCAGAGTGACGGAACGTCGAGAGATCGTAGCAAACATCCAGGTCGTCGAACAACTAACTCGATCGAGAAAGAGAAGAGTACGTCATTATATTCATTAGAGCTCGTCCAAGCAGATAAAAGTTACCGGATATAATGGGGCTCCGGGTTATTAATGATGCCTGGTAATCTCTTTGCCTCTCTACGTTCCTCTCCTCCCATTCTCTTCTCTCCCTCATATTCTCTCTTCTCCGTACCTACAGCCACGAACAAGCGAACAAACTCCCTCCCGTACATTTGCAGCCCCAAATTTGTTTCAAACCCTCGCACCCGCGTTAAGGTTGGCTCGATTCATTCGGGCTATTATCTTTAACTACGGTACCGGTGACCACAGGAGTTACAGTTTCCTGGGATGACTCCATCCGCAATATTTTTCAGCCTGGTCCTATTTCGTAGAGGGACAAAATCAATAATGATCCATTGACAATTTTTAATGGAACGTGAAATAACTTGTATATCTTGTTTCGTCGAAAAATTCGATCGGAGAGATAATATTCTCGGGAGAAGGGCTTGACGTATCGCGTAAAACAAATGCTCCTCTTCTCCCATGGATCTCGAAGCATTTTCGTTCGTTCCTACTGTAAAGCCTATGTAGAAGACGGCAGCTCCATTCTAGCGACGAATGGCCGTCGTAAAGAGTTTAACAACATAGCATCGAGAACGGAAAGTTTCTCTTAAGACTCTTACGGAATCGTTAACTGCGCGTATTTTAAAGGCAGTTGTAAAGAGGCAACAGAGAGAGAGAGAGAGAGAGAGAGAGAGGGGGGGGCGGGAAGGTACGTTCCTAAGGGATGAAATAAGTATCTTTAAAACAGCAAAGATTTCATTGGTATTAGGTAAAATCGTTCTTGCATGCAATCATCCAGGTATCACACGAATTGAGAGTCACGGCTTAGGATTTTAGGGCCATGAATCGACTTCATTACTTTAATCCTTTTGGT
The DNA here is from genome assembly GCF_912470025.1 of Vespa velutina. Taxonomy (NCBI): domain Eukaryota; kingdom Metazoa; phylum Arthropoda; class Insecta; order Hymenoptera; family Vespidae; genus Vespa; species Vespa velutina. Next base: position 620,245 of record NC_062199.1, on the reverse strand, counting down.
TCCGGTGTCGCGCTACTAGAACGCACGTGGAAGCCGGAAAGGAGCAGAGAGACTCCTCCACCCTTCTCCAGGGAAACGAATATTTATCCAAATAGATGGACGCGAGGATTGCACCTGCAGTAAAGCTGTCCTCGGTAGATAACTCCGGGCTAGGCACCCACCAGCAGTCGCAGGCACAGACACATTCGTATTACTTAACTCGGCGATAAACTCACCCCCGAGATTTGTAAACCCCCGTAACTCCCACTCCTCCGACTACCTTTACCAACCGGTGCTGGTGGTCCAAGCTGCATTTTCATCGCCATTAAATCGTCCGATTTCTCGACTCGACTACGGACTTCCAAATTGACCCTCGAGGCCGATGGAATCGAAAGATGAATCGCGAACGGTTCGAACTTAACTTTACCTTGCGAGTAGTTTTCGCTCGACTCTCGGGCGACTTTCTTCATTCGTCAATGGTCTCTTTTGAGTTATCCCTCTCGAGTTTTCGAGTATGGATACTACCACGCGCCCATCGATCATTCTCCTTCGTTTTCCAATCGATCCTTCGATTCTCCCTGCTTCAGATCTATCCGCTATGTCTCGTTCATTAAGTAAAGCACATACCTAGAGCCCTTTCGCCGATACACCAGTTACACAATCACGACTATGCGTTACGTAGATACGTGCGTGTTCGGTTCATTAGCGGCGTTTCGCGAAGCGTCGAATGGTCACTATTGAATGGGTTGCGCGCGTTCATTTTGCGGCTTAATTGGAACAACCGTGTATTCGTGGACCCTTCTAGCGGTATTCGCGGTTGGTCGTTATTCTCGGCCCTCTTGATCTTCCTCTCTCTCTCTATCCCTCTCTAATTTGCGCTCTCTCTCTCTCTCTCTCCCTCCCTCTCTCTCTCTCTCGCTCTCTTTTTTAATAATGAAACATTTGTATATATGCTTTTATAAAGGAGGATGCACATCGCGGTGCATCACGTTCGTTTCGAAACAAAAGCACTCGAGCGGTGGGAGTGGGAGAATGAGAGAAGCGAATAGCCAGGAACAGCCGGAGCTTCAAAATCGCTCACAGAAGTTAGCCGGTGTACGGCTGATTTTTAGTTGGACTCTCGCGTACCTAGATTCGAACCTGCATTTTATCAATTTACGAGAAAAATCCGATTTGCATGGCGCGTGACGCGAGTCCACCTAAGTGGGGAATAGATGCGTTGCCATTGAGTTGCATCGCGTTGCGTTGGGTTGCGTTGCATTGGAAGAAAAGAGGAAAAAAGAGAGATGGAAGAGGCAGCTAACGAGTGCTCGATTGTAAATAACTGTTGCAGGTTGCCACCGTCGGAATGCTAGCCGGGCATCGATCGTCTCTCTCTCTCTCTCTCTCTCTCTCTCTCTCTCTCTCTCTCTCTCTCTCCGTATCTTTCCAGCGTCGTTTACGCGCTCTCGTACCAACGAGAACGACGCGGACGACGCTTCCGTGACTTTACCTCGATGGATCGATAGATCGACTAGCGAGCGTAACTGTCCGTGATATCCATTGACAAAAATAGAGAGATAAATCCGACGGGAAACATTTCCGACGCGTGATCGACAGTTTTTCGTGTCGTTTCGATACCTGAACATTTGTTTTGTAACATAGTGGATACGCGTGGTTGTTTGTTAGGCGAGCTATCCGTCCTGTTGTGACACCGATCGTCTTAACGAGCATTCGCGGATTTGTTCCGATGACATACGTACGTACGTACGTACGAACGAACGAACGAACGAACGAACGAACGAACGAACGAACGAACGAACGAACGGACGAACGAACGGACAAACGGACGAACGAACGAGCGAGCTACTAGCTAGGAGTGTTACGGACAGATCGGATCGTGGCGTCCTGTGATCTACGAGACGCACCAGGAGGTGGACGTATACGTAGAGGATTCCCAGCGATATGCGTCGGTTCATTACAGGAACGTGCGCGCGACGCTAATGCGACATCAATTATGCGCCAATAACATAACAATACATAACACGTCGCATTGCTTGCATAACAATGCAGCACGAAGCCTCCGCGTTTCCAAAGCCTCTCGGCCACCAACCAGGACCGGTTCCCACATATCCTTCTATTGTGCATCGTGTACGGCTGATTGCTGTGCGTAATACGCCGTGTAATTTTGTCCCTTCCCCTCATCTCTCATCTCGCTCCTTCTCCTCTCCTCCCCGCCCCCTCTCCCTCTCTCTCTTTCTCTCTCTCTCTCTCTGTCGTTTACTTTAGTCATACCTCTCAATCATAGGTCCTCTTTCTCTCTTTCGAAACGAAATTACGTTAATGTTGCTTCCAACTTTACATCAGTCACCGATCCACCGTTATCAACCAATCGTGACGGAAAGATATAAGAATTGCAAAAGCGCAACACATTAATCTACGTCTGAACAGAGTTTAGAGCTATATCTTGGATGTTGGTGTTTGGAGAAATGGTCCTGAATCGAGAAAGGGAGAAAAAAGATTAAAAAGAATCTGTGTGTGTGTGTGTGTGTTTGCGTGCGTGCGTGCGTGTGCGTGTAAGTGTGTCTTCTTTTTTCTTTTTCTCGAAGCTCGCATTTACTTCACGCAATGGTGGTTACTAGACATAATAAAATTTGTTTGCAATCGTAGGAAGATTTTAAGGATCATCTATTTTCTTTAGATTCTAAACGAGACTTCTGAAAGCTTGCTACCTCCGTCCTTGTTTACGAGAAACTTCGAGGTGTTCAAAGAAGCAGAACGCGCCGTGATCGAATCGCATCGGCAAAATGTATACGATTTTCGATCGAATCAATCGTAAACGGCGCACCCGGAGATAGGAGTCAAATGGGAAATTGTTTTTCCGTGTACGGTATCGATTCGATCGGCACACGGGTGATTAAATTAAAACGGTTAATCCGATAGCAACAATAAAGATCCGACTACCGGGTAAATAACACGGACGATTGCATGGCCTTGCGAGCCATTAATGCCCCGCTAATTATCGTTATAACGTACGCTGACGGACGTACGAGGAAGTGACTTTTTCATTCGACGATCCTCGCTTGGACATTAATCAGCGACGCCTCGATCGACTCCACCTCTGACACTGAAGTGCGTATAACGAGCTGATAAAGTGCTGCGTGCTAACTACCAAAGAGGATGATCGATAGATCGACGATTAAAATGTGTTATAAGTCACTTTATGAACATACATCCTTTTCGTCTCCATAAATTTTTATCCAGTTTTATTATCAACGATAGAGCAAGATCGCAATCATTGAGTACGCAACTTTTAATCAGGTCAATGGATACTTTATCAGATTCGTATCCGTCGATCCTCGAAGAGCCGGTCAAAACGTCGTGACGCAACTCGGCATCTCTCCCCCTTCGGAAGCATTTCATTCATTCACGCGTCCAATCGGCTGCGATAGAGAGAAATTTCGCGCCGTTTCTGTGAATTCCGTGTTACCTGATCGGTCGATCGGGGTAAGCCGTTGGTGCCGTACGCGAGGACATTCATTATGTACGATCTGTCAAATGGCCGTGACCGCAAACCTGCTAAAAGGACTGTCTGCCTTTCTCCGTCCCCTGTCCCTATCGTAGATGGGACACGAACCAGGCGAGGTAGAGAGAGAGAGAGAGAGAGAGAGAGAGAGAGAGAGAGAGAGAGAGAGAGAGAGATAGGGAGGGAGAGAGTGGACAGAAAGAGAGGGAGAGAGAGGGAGGGCAGAGGGTGAAGGGAGAGAGGCAGAAAGGGAGTCAAAGTACTCGCTCGCGTTGAGTTTGTGTTACGCTCGCGTTTGCGGTGGTTCGGAGTTGCGGTCGCGATTCGATGCCCATTCAGTCGACCAGTTTTGGTTTGCTTTGGAAATGACCCAAGCACTCCGAAGCGAAGTCCCCTGAACCGGAAACGCAAACCGTCTCCCGCCACACCAACAGCTCAGCAATTCGGAGCCGCATCCGCTCTCCGTTGCACTTTTTTTTTCGAATCCGAAACCCCACCAGTGCCAACCACTACCCGCCTCCTGCCGATACGACGAAACGAAAATGGATTGCGAATTCGTCGAAAAATTACATTCGTGAAATGCCGTTGTCCTGGTTGTTGTTGTTGTTGTAGCTGTTGATGGTTGCGAACCCATAGTTTTCGTTGCGCGTACGTACGAGTTTATAGCTATTGCAAATATATACCAACCGTTGTTGGAAAAACGGACTGATCGAAAGCTATCGCGACGTTGGAATGCGATTGAAACGGCGCGTTCCTCTGTAATCTGTAACCGTGACACCGATTAAGCACGATCGGTCGCGTTATTTCTTTCGTTTGGAAAACATCCATGTCCAGTTGCGTCGTCGAATTCGTTATTTCTCAGTGTCCCGTAAAGAGATTTTTTTTATTTTTTTATTTATTTATTTTTTCTGATAGAAATTTTCTTTATCTAGAAGCTATCGGTTTTTTCTTTTTCTCTTTTTTTCTTCTTTTGAGGGAAAAGTAATAACGTTCAACCAACTTTGTGAACTTTATCCGAAGAACTCTCAGTACTTTGCATCGCGAAACGTAACGATTTTGAAAATCCTTTCTCGTCTTTCGTTCGAGCTGTGTTAGTATACATAGAATCGACTTTTGTATCGTAATCGAAGTAAGCGTTCGATTTTGCTGCTACTGCTGGCCGCGTTTCGAAAGGGGTTCCACGTGGAAGAAGAGAGCATCCTTTTTCCTCTTTTCTCTCTCTCTCTCTCTCTCTCTCTCTCTCTCTCTCTTCTCTCGGTGGCACGATAAATCACGTGCCTGTTTTACGAAACCCCGGTGAAAGGTCTACGTACAACGTACACGCTACAGACGATAGCTATTGCTTCTGAAGAGAGATAGAGGCGGCGTAGTTTCAGGTAGATGGAGGAGAATAGAAAGGAAAGGGAAGGGAGGAGGGTGTAGTGAATTGGTGCACCGAGGGGTTGGCATAGCGTTTAGCGTTCTCGCACACATACTTGTACGGACGTATGCAGGAACGAGAGGGTGAACACAGTACCTTTATGGAGAGTGAAGGATCCGTGGAGGTGGAGGGGAAAACGTGATGCGGCCGGAGGTCGAGAGAGAGAGAGAGAGAGAGAGAGAGAGAGAGAGAGAGAGAGAGAGAGAGAGAGAGAGAGCCTGAATGTACATGTGTGCGTGTGAGTGTGTACAGAGCGAGGGTTGTTATTGCAGATTGCGTGGAGTGAGGGCCGAGTGCACTCAGTAATGGTACCGAACGAGAACCTCGCTGCCTGGCTGGGTCTCTACTGCAGCCGACTGATGCAGCCCTCTCAATAACGAAAATCTATACGCTTTCATTTGTTCGCCCGACGCACGACTTTATTTGCGTCTCGAGCTCGGCCACGTTACTGTACGACGATGTACTTTTTTTTTTTTTTTTTTTTTCGAATGCTTTCATCGTTGCGAGAAGTGGACATAGCATCCAGAAGTGGAATCGTCTTCATTTTCGCTGAAATAATGTTGCCCTTGTTCAAAGATAGGAAGAAAGAGGAAAAGCTCGAAAGCTTTTCGAATGTAGTAAAGCTAGCTCCTCGTTGCTTGTGGTAGTTTTAAATCTCGTTTTGAAAAGAAGCCGAACGAGTGTTGGTCGTTGGCTAAAAAACGTGTTGTTTATATTCCATACTGACATTTTCCTTTTCAATCGTTGTGTCCTTTTCTTTTTTTCCCTAAAGCACCATAGTCGATTCTGGATCCAATGGAAAAAATTGATCGTTTGGCGAGGCAAGGAAAGGGTGGAGAGAGAGAGAGAGAGAGAGAGAGAGAGAGAGAAGGGCTCGTTCATCGACCGAGGCATTGAATAACACGCGCGCGAGCATCCTCTTTGTCATGGATTTTACGAAAAATCGTTTCTCTACTTTGAAGCTTTTAATGTCGCTTTTGTTCGGTGAATAACTCGCGGCCGATACGAGGGACACTTAAAAAAATATCTAATAGCGCTCGGAGCTTTCTACCGAAGTGGAGCAGCCAGTAGGGATCTGTGAGGGATGCTCGCGGTATAGCAATTTTCGAGTGCGCGCGCGTGCGACCGCTCATAATATTCGCGTTTCAATCCGGCAAAGAGCGAATACGGTATCGACGCACCACGTATAGCGATATAACACAAAGAGGAAAGCAATTGTACACCGAACGAATCACTGATTTATAATCCTGGATAGCTCTTGTGCCGGATTGTGCATGCGATCGGGAGTAAATGCGCAATCGTGCGACAATCGATTCGTTAGTCGTGCCGTTAATGAACACCAACTGACGTCGCTCGTATTTTATTTAATAGGCGAAATAGCAGTGGCTGCAAGCACTCGAATTGTGTTTTGTAACAAACAATGCCTACCGAGGCCGATGCTTTCTCCCTCGTATTCTCTTTCTCTCTCACATATAACAGTAGCGGCAGCACGACGAAGTTACAACGCTGATGTAGGGTCGGATTATTGCACCCTATGTGTGTATGGCAGCGGCCACGGCATAATATAAAACATGCCCGTCTGTAATTAATTAAGTAGCTAATGGGAGCCCTGCCGGCAGTCGTTTAATGAGCGCCCGCACTGATAATTGGAAACTTTGCTACTCTTCGCTCCCGAGAAAAATGGTGGGGCCGTTAGTTAGCGAACCCTTTTCCTCTTCAGTTTTCTTTTTCTTTGTCTGTGTCAGTCTGCCTCTCTCTTCCTTTCTCTTTCTCCCGTTCGGTCTCTAGCTTTTTACGCCCACGATGGTTAACAAGTAAATGGAAGAAATAAACATTTTTCCAGAATCAACGTTACGAGGAAGACAGAGAGAGAAAGAGAGAGAAGAGTGTTCGTGTATTACTATATCGATTTAAAACAAAAAAAAAAAAGAAAAGGAGATCACGAAATATTCGACATACTCATAGTTACCAATTTTCCGAAATATCGTTGTTGTTGCGCCCCATCGTAACGTTATGCGAGATAGAGAGAGAGAGAGAGAGAGAGAGAGAGAGAGAAAGCACGTAAAAGTCTCAATGAATCGCGTAAAGATCGTCAAGAGCATAAGAGCGTATTGAGGCGTCGCTGAAACGGTATCGACGATAATCTTTCGAAATCCAGTGCTTGTAATACTCGGTCTGAAAAAAGAGAGCAAGGGAAAAAAAGCTACTTGGGCTTCTATCAGCTCGATGACTCGCTCGATTCGCTTTCGATGCTTGCTCTTTCACGCGTAGGTGTGTATGCACGCGTTGCTGTGTATAACGCACATTCACGTAGACGTTAATCGCATAGATACGGGGTTTACCCTTTATTGCATTCTGTTCGGTTCTATTTGGTGTTTATAGCTGCCAGTATTAACGCGTGTAGACAGAGGAGAGGGAGGGGGATCATGGTAGAGGTTTCAAAGGGTAAGAGAAAAGTTTATTATTGCGTCGTGGATATAATATGGTACGAATTAATTGTAGAAATAATTCAAATATCGATCGCAACTAAAAGTTATCGTTTCAGTTTGTAATAGGAACAAAGAGTTATTTTTATATCAAAGAGATTTTTCGAGAAACGAATAGGGTGAAATGAGGAAAGAAGGGTAATGGATAGTGGAAGAGAGAAATAACATTATTGCGAACCTCCACGAGTTTCCACACTATCTAGCTGCCGTTGTAGCCGAGTGCGTAACGGAGTCCAAAGGCTCGCCTTCTCTAGTTTGAACCAATAAGCTCATTTTTCTCCTCTGTAATCCAGCCAACCGGCAAATCCGAGGTATCCCGTTTGCGCCGAGTTAACGCGGAGTTAATAGCCAGCCCATAATGTATCGAAGCTCGGAATATTAAAGGATTACGGTCTCCAACCTAGAATGGGCCAGAAAGAGAAAGAGGGCGAGAGAGCGAGCGAGCGAGCGAGCGAGAGAGAGAGAGGAAGGAAGGAAGGAGAACAATTGTTCCACTTTTATCGTTTTATAGAACGACTCTTGCTTGTAAAAAAATTCCACTTGGAATGATTGTTCGGTTGAAAGAGAGAAAAAAAAAATATTATTCGTTTATAAGTCGAATGGAATTGAATCGATTTCTTGGAGGAAGAGCAATGTATGACACGTAGGGGAGGATGTGTTTACACGAAGAGCTTCAAGTAGACTCGAGATGCGAAGGGAATTAAGCCGGAAAAAGGAAGACAGGAAGGAAGGAAGGAAGGAAGGAAGGAAGGAAGGAAAGCGCAGGAAGCGGCGGTCCGCGCGAGCTTGCGGTCTGGTAATGTTGTTTTAAGCGTAGCACTTACCACGGCGACAAATAATCATTAAGCAGAGTTCAGCGGTTTCCTAGGGCAGCAACCGAGCTGGTGGCTGCTGGTCGCGGCCAGTAAATACCTTTCCTGACTATCCCTTCGTCCCTCTTTCTTCCTCCTCTACCCAGCCACTCCTTCCCTCTCTCTCTCTCTCTCTCTCTCTCTCCCCCTCTTATCCCGAAGTCCGTACACGCGCACAGGTATCCTAGCGGCGTCCCTAAGCCAGATTATCCCTTGAGAGATCGCCAGAATATATTTTCATCCATATATATGCGTACATTTCGGGGTTGGAGTCTCAAATATATCGGTCAGTTACTACAAAGTCGATAGTTTCTCTTGGAAACACTAGCGTTCGTAGATATACAAAGAGAAATTAAATATCCAACTTTTTCCTTTTTATTGTCCTAAAGAACGAATCAACGATATAATATGTCTATGTCAAAGTCACAATATTTTTCTTCGGCATTTTTTCGGTTCAATAAAATACTTGAAAGTTTTCCATGATACAGGGAGTGAGAGAGAGAAAAAAAGGGGGGCAGATTTCCTTTTCTTTCTTTTTTCTTTTTTTTTTTTTTTTAGTACGACAGTGAAGGATAAGTCCGGTTTAGAGGTCGGAAAAGGACGCGCGTTGACACCAAGTTGGGTTGTGTAGCCCGCTCGAATGTCACGAGATGGAGGAGGAAAATGGGGAGGGTCGATGGCTGGCGGAGGGTGGCGTGAGTTTTATAAACTGGGATGAACGCGCGAGGTCGAATGGAAAGGGTGGACGTCGGTGTGCGGGGTCAAGGGTCGGGGGTTTATCTTGCTGCAGTCGCGAAGTGATATGCATGCCATTGAAGTTGCGAGGGTACGGGGGATGAAGAAGAGGGGATGGCTTGGGGACGAAGAGTTACTCGTGGGGGTGTTACAAGTCGGGATTCGGGGCAGATTACGTCACTCACACGAAGAAGAGACTGGCATTACAGAGAATGCTGTACCCGTTGCTTATACTCGCTTGCTTATATTCGCTTTACTTTTGCTTGCTTTTGCTCGCTTGCTTGGATAACATGCACTCTTGTAAGTACGTTCATCGTGTATCGTGAACACTATGTAAAATGAGCTACGACGAGTATCTTTGTTTTAATCGTGTCCTTGCCATATACGTACACGTCGGTATATTCTTTAATATTAAGAAGTTTCGATCAATGGGACTTTTTCTGATGGGCAGGCAAGACTTTAAAAGTTGTTAGAAAAATGTTGCTGATATCGCGTTTGAAGATAGGCATCACTTTATACAATATTTGGTCGATAATGTTGCAAGCAATTCTTTATGCACCTGGTGACAGGCATACATTCGTACATTCGTGCAGCAAAGAAAAGCTAACGTTCGAAAATATACCAGTTGCTTACCGATGGTAGGATGTCGGAAGCAACGTTACCGACAAAGTATAGGATGTTTCTGTATATATATATATATATATATATATATATATATATATATATATATATATATATATATATATATATATATTCTTGGATATAATTAATGAAACTCGGTAAATAAACAGTACCTTAAGAATTATAATTTATCATAGCTTGTTGTGCGGATGATTCATAATTTATTACTTTTTTTTTATGTGTTTGCAACTTGTTTACTCGCATTTAAAGATCTAACTCTTCTACTTTAATTCGATGCTCGAACGCGTCGAGCTGGATAAATAAGTACAATTGTTCGCGTAGAATAGAGGTGTGTATAATGAAAAAGGAAGTACCGGATTTTAATGAGAGCGTACTAAAAGTAAATTTTCAAAGCACTTATGCTTCCATGTACCTTCTCTCTCTCTTGCTCTTTCTCTCTTTGCTTCGTTCCGCTCACGATACTTTCATTAATTAGTATTCAGGTAATAACCGATATACTTGAACGACCGCCGTTCCTATACACGTACGGACTTTGGTAATGTTAAATCGGTATAAGCATGAAAAATACTTAGCAATTAGCCGGGTCTTTCTCATACTGTGCGAAGGTGCGCTCTCGACCATAGCTAA